>NW_026623789.1:413490-423695 GCF_030028575.1 Malurus melanocephalus | reverse complement strand
TTTTATTGCCCTCTGACCCTTGGGCAATATTCCATGCTGTGCTGATGGATGGGTCCCTTTTGCCATGTGGTTCATTTTCAGCACTTCGATCTTCATCTCAAATAAAGAAACACAARCTTTGGGGACCAGCCTGGTCTGTGGAGCAGCAGATTCTGAGACCACTGGCATCTCATCTGCAGCTTAGCTAGGATGAGATCAAGAACTAATTCACAACCTCTTTATGGGCAAGAGCTTGGGCTGAGAAAAAGAGACATGGCATGTAAAGACCAGCAAWTCCCCATTCCCATGAAAGGAGGCACAAACACAACACCTTCTGCAAACATTTGTGTCATTACAAAACCATCAGACCAATGTCCATGGAAATCAAAGGCAAGGGAAGTGCAAAAATAGAAATTATTCATTTTCAGATAAAACTATATATACAGGCGTGGAAAAAACCCAACAGTATTTAAACATTCATCTCATCTTGAATCCCTAAAATCAAAATAAGGTTATGGGAATGTTGAGGGGAAATAGGAAAAGGTAAAAAAGAGATACCTTGTTGAGGCAATTTAATGGAAAAGCAGGTTCTGCATCCTTATAGGTAAAATGAGYTTTTTCCTGCGTTTCCACCAACTGATGGAGCTGTTGACTGAGTGGAGCCTAGCAGGGATCAAGGTGATACTCTATCTCTTCAGAGAGGCAGCCCTCTCCAAGGATCTGTTAGTGTCATGACTTGCCAATGATGTATTGCTCTAAAAATGGTGTCTCCTACAAAGGAACAGGTCCTGGAGCAGATTTACCCCTAATTACAGGAAGGAAGGAACAGGAGAGGTATGCAGATACCAGAAGATTCATCTTGCCAAAATAGAAAGTGTGTTGCTGCGAGCTGGAGAATTTAAATGGTGATGCTTTGGGAAGAGCCCCATGCTGAACAAATACCTCCYCTGCAATAATCAGGAATCAGGCTGGGAAAATGCAGATACCCGAAACCATAATGCATGTGGTTTTTTAGATAAGACATTTACTTCTAGCCAGAGAGACTCAAAATACCTTTTTGACTTCATCTTTTAATATAGCACAGCGTCTCACATTGAATCCATGACTCAGTATCGCACAATCACATCCTGGTTTTATTAGGTAATTAGTCCTAAGGAGCAACTGGAGAAGTCCCACAACCCTCTGGTACTCCTCAAGTTTCCTGCATTTGTCACCTGAAGATGATTATTTGCCATCCTGTGCTACTGCTAATTATCATTATTTTTTTATACCAGACATTTGCATTAGGTTGTAATGTCAGATTAATAACCACCCCAAACAATGGTACACAAGGGTGCACCACTGAGAGGGTTTTATGCATTTTCTCCATCTTACAACACAAGACTTATAAAATGGTTGGAATTACTCTACAGCCTTAGACAAATTTAAATTAGCAGCAAGCCCAGGGAAAAAAAGAACCCAAATCTCAGCTCCCTCTCCAAGCAGAGAACAACACAAATGTTCCTCTGTACTGGTTCATTATTGTGTATTACATTGTATTTGAGAGCTGAACATAGGAGTGGATTAAGTTACTAAATGCTCTTATCATAAAACAGATATTGCAGTCCTCAGGTTTCCTCTGGTAATCTGTTTGTTTTGCTGTATCTGGAGGATAAAAAAAAATTGTGGGAGTATGAAACATTTATCTGTTAATTAGGAATCACAAAAGAGAAATGGAGCTTGTGTGTTTTAAATATGTAAGACAATGCTCTCTCAGGCCTGCTGCTGTTTGTATTAACCCCAATATTGATTGTCACAATTAACTCCAGGGAACTTGGGAGGGCAGTTATGGAGCCAAAGCGATGCCAGCCACATCTCACTTCTCATCCATCAAAGGTAACACAAAGAGAGAGAGACTTTGGGAGGTCAGATGTTGAAAAACCATGAAAAGCTTATCCTTCCCTGGAGAACTCTGAATTCTGCTCACCTCTGTACTCTGCACCTTCTCTCAACTGCCCTGTACCATGGCAACCAGCTAATGGGGATGTGCATTCATGAAAATGAGCTCTGCAACCAGAAATAAGTGAATATTTGATGTCTTCCCTAATTTGTGACTTTCAGCCTTGTGCAGTTTTTGGGTGTTTTTATTTCCCGTTCCTGCTGTCTTTCTCCTGAGGTTCTGCCAGGGGTTCAGACCCAAGCAATCAGGACAAAATTTCCAACCAAAAATAACCATCTTATTTCTCAAAACAGATTCAAACAAATCTTTTCTTCAAAATTGGAAGTTTGGGAGATTTCTTTGTATGATGGATCTGAAGTCCAGACTCCCCATTTMATGAACTGTGGGTCACAGTGGCATCCCAAATGTCCTGGGTGTTTCACTTGGAGGATTTTCCGAGGGGAAGAACTTCTGTTTGCTCATTTGAGAATCTACCAGGGCACTGCAACACACAAGGCCCTGCTGTCAACAAAACTGCGTGTTGCTAGAAACAAAACAAAAAGAGAGACTAAAAAAAAAAAATGAAGCTAGCTTTGTGGAAGGAAGTTGCTAGTTAAGARCGTGGTTGTTGGAAACAGGTGTTAATCTTTGCTGGCTTGGTCCCTGCAGGAGTGACACAGGGTGCCAAAATGTCCTGTAATGTCACTGCCAGCTGCATAGAGAGTGGAGTGACTTCTCCTCCCTTCCCTGCCCTGGGAGATACAGAAAAAGGACRGGGGAATAGATTTGGTGTGGAATTGGGGAGGTGCTGGCTCTGTCCCCCACTGCCCATCACAAACAACAACAGCAGGGGCTGCCAGATCAGCCCAGCGACAAATTGCTGACTTGATTTGAACCAGAGGAGGATTTTCTGAGCTCTGACCACGTTCCTCCTCTCAAAGAAGTGCCTTCTCCTTCCTCTGCCCTAACCCAGCTCTCGAGTTCTCCACCCCTGTGATCCCATGGGATGCTCCTGCTGCTGGAGGAGCTCCAGGGAGCTGAAATGCACCCCAGGATGGGAGCAGAGCCCCAGCCTGCAGGCAGACCAGCCAAAAACTCATGGAGCAATGCTGGGATTGGAGAGGGGCTCAAAAAACTGCTCTGCATGGTGCACTGGGGCCATKGCAYTGTGYTSTACAGGGAACCCTTGGCATCCTACWGAGTAATCCCACTCTTTCCATGCAGGTATTAACGATTATGGCAAGGACTGCACTCCCTTCCCTGCTCCCCCATGGTCTCCCAGGCCAGTCTGATTTTCAGACAATGTGCCAGCACCCAGAGTTACCTGGAGAGCAGAGCCAGCTGCAGCTGGAGCACACAGATGTGACACACACAGGTACCATGTGTCATCCTGCTTCTGCTCCTGGGCAGCTGAACAGCTGCTTTCCACAGGGAAATAACCCCTCTTGTAGAAGCCTCAGGGAAAAGAAGCTGGTTTGTCTCATTTTTCACACCGTGAATTTACTCCTCATTAAGTCAGATTGCAATTAAGGCAGCCCAGCATTAACCATTCCTTTCCTCAGATAACGAGAGGGGACAGCTTCTGATCTCTGTCCACTTCAATTGCCAAACCATCAACCTTTTTGCCTGTTTATCAAAAAGCCTTTGGGAAGCCAACAGCTCATGAGCAARCTCCAAACACTCCCCTGGTACAATTCACATCCCAGCTTCTTTGACCCACTTGTAATCGTTACATTCAAATCATTATTTTTACATTATGCACTTTTGAAAAATAACCYCTCTGTAAGGCAGAAAAGCCAAACTGAAGGCAAAATTGCAAATTCAAACCATCTCACAACTGCTGCAATGTCCAAGAGAGGGGCTGCAGAAACAGAGAATTGCTGAGGTTGGATGGCACCCCTGGGTGTCAAACAGTGCAATTTGAATGCCTATGGACACCTTGGCTGATGGAGACCATAAATATAAATCTGCAAGGGCAGAGCAGAGACACATTGCCTGGAATCCCAGCAGCTGCAGTGGGATTTTAAAACTGAAATGTTTCCAGTGATGTGCACTCGGCTACAAACTTCCAGAAAAGAAAAAAAAAAAAAAAAAAAAAAAAAAATAGGGGTACTTTTTGGAACAGTTTGGCCATACATTTTATTTTGGGTATCCACACATGAGCCCCAGTCAGTCAGGACATCAGWGCCAAGTGCACACAGATATTTATGCTCCATTCTGATACCTGTGCTCTGTTCAAATTGCAAACCAAATGTAATTTCTCACGTGTCTGCCCAGCCTGAACCTGAATGACCCCTAAAATTGCCTTGTCCACTTTGACATTTCTCCAAACTGTAATGGCTCCCTCAGTCAGGCTTCCCCACTCCTCTTTTTGCACATTTAGCCCATTTCCATTTGCAATTTTGCCCTTTTCCCGGTGCAGTTGAGTGTGTTTTCAAGCAGCTGGGGGTTCACTGRTACACACATGCATTTTACACATTTGGAGATCCTGAGCCAAGCGAGGAGAAGCAGCATTTTGGCTCCTCCTGAGCCATCACACGGCTCTGGAGCAGACCCAAGAGGGTTTGTGTGCATGTGTGAAAGGAAGAGAGAGCCCTAACCAGCTCAGGTTGCTTCCAAGACAAAACAGTTACTCATTGCCAGAAGCCAGTGGCTTTGCCTACTTGAGGAATTCCCATCTCTAACCTTCACAGATTAAAAAAAAAAAAAAAAACACAAAAAAAACCCCCAAAAAACCTTTTTATTTAGCCAGCCCCTCATCATCCCCTCGTTTATCAAGCACAAACAACCATCTCTAACAAGACAACTAAAGCATCCAGGGAAATGCAGCATTCCCAGCTCTTAAACCTATCAGTTACCAGCAAAGAGCCAGTGGCTAAACAAACASARGAGTAATCTTTCAGAGGAWTTGGTTCCCTATCTGTTCTGAGAGYCCCTGCAAATTCAGTGGTGATTTATTAACCTCTAGTGAAGGACAGRGCTGCTAATAAAAGTTCACCTACAAATACTTCAGAAAATGTCAATACCCACAAATGAGGAGTTCCTGAGGTTCCCATTTAGCCCAAAAATCAGTACAGCACAATGCACAACCCATTGCATCCATTCAACTAATGTGATCGAGTCCCAATGTTTTGGGTTTTTTTTTCATTTGAAATAAATATATAGATCCAGAAAAAAAATCACAACAGCACTGTTCATTACTGAAGTTCTTAGAGCTGGCAACTTCATACAATTAAAGTCATGGTCAGTGTTAGTGAACATTAGGAACAAAGTCAAAAAGAAGAGGTCAAGAAATAGTACCCACACTTGCAAAGATTGCTCCTGCATTGTCACTTATTTGAATTAGCAGGAAAACCCAGGTTGGGGGTGTTTTCACGTCCACTGGCCCAAATTTGATGCAGTTCAAAGCAAGCAGAATTTGGCTTTGTTTCAGTGAAAAAGTATATGATCTCTTAGGAATCAATATTCTGTGTGATTGTGTTTTTGTGGGGACAGAATGCTGCTCTTCTTTAGTTTACAGACTTGTTTTTTTTTTTTTAATGCTTGAAACATTTTCATAGAGCTGAGGACCACAAAGCTGTTGAGGCAATTAAAAGAAAATAGATTACATTTTCAAGTAAGGTACCAAAAATCATACTGTTCACGCCTGCCAAAAATAGCAGCTTCGGATTTCTCATAAGAATTTCAGCACTGAAAGGAGGGAAAAAATGTCAGAGCAATCATTCCTCACTCTGGGAATCGGTGAAAAAGCTTAGTGGTCCAGACTGTGCAAGATCCACAGTCCAGATTCCCACCACTGAGTCCCTCCTGTGCTCATTTAGACATGTGCAAAGTGGATATAAATGTCTGCTGCAGCACAGAAATATTCCTGCTTTCCCAGTTTCCARAAGTTTAAATGACAAAACCTATTACAGGCCAGGAGAGACTCAGCCCCATAACAGAGATTGTTTAACTGAAACTCCTCAGATCTTTTCCTTTTTCCCAGGGAGAAAAGATCACTGGGATTAGGTTTTCTTGTCTTATTTCTAATAAATTCTGGTCCCAACACAATGAAAATATGCTGGAAAAGGGTTTTTTCAGACTTGTCCATGAAATTAAGGAAAAGGATCCCACTAGAAAAATCTAAGGAAATTTTATGAACTTGGTATCAAAAATTATTTCAGGTAAAAGAAGGAGCTTAAACTGGGGGAAAAGCTTTGGTAGATATTTAGATAGTTTGATTTTCTGGTTGTGACACACAGATCTACAAATATTCTGATTCGATTTGTCCAGTGTGAGAGTTCATTAGAACTCCATTAAATCTATTTCCTATTTTCTAAAATCTATTTTTAACTCTGCTAAATCTATTTTCAATGAAACACGTGAGGTTTTAACAGTGCATGGACCAACTGTGCAATAATGACATGAACTCTATCCAATATATGCGCTGTTTGCAGGTAAATATCAGGCAGAATATAAGTCATTTGTCCTAAAGAAGCCCATAATTTAAGACACCTAAGGAATTCCTGGGCTTTGCAAGGCAGTACATGAARTAACATGCAACTCTTGCTGTCATTATGGCTTATTTGAGGGGTCTAGATAAAGGGGAAAAATGCCAAAAGCAAACTAACACTTCAGAGGCACAGTTAAGAAATGACATGCTTTATTAGGGGGGGAGGAGGRGGGGATAGCTTTTCCCTYGCTGATTTTATTTTTTYCCCCCAAATCTGAGTAATTATGGCATTCCATTTCTTGCACAAGTTAATGCCTGGATGCATGGCCCGGGCTGTGCTGCTCAAACACACTGTCAGGACACAAAACTTTCCTTTCCTGGGGCACAGACTGAGCGATCCCATCCTCCAGAAATTGCCCTGCTGTGTCTGGGGCAGGTCCCAGTGGATCTGCASAGGAATCCTGCAGATCAGCCAGGAAGTTCTCCAGCCCAGGAGAGACTTTCCTAATTCCCTTCTGAGGCGCCAGGGCCAACACAATGTTCTTGGCTTGGAAAAAGTGTGAGTTTCTGATTCATTTTTTTATTTTTAAACCAACCGTTGCACGGTGGAAACCCCAAGTCTTTCCACTCTAATGATTGCCATTATTATTATTATTATTATTATTATTATTATTATTATTATTATTAGTGACATTTAGCTGGGGAACAGTATCATATGAGGACAGAATATTTCCTGGAGGTCAAAATGCCATCTCAGATCCAAGCTGAGGGTGTTTTGGTGATTTGTGGATGTGGGGAGATCCCTCTACTCAGGAGAAACAGGGTGAGGAGCATCCTCTCCAAACCTGTAATGCTCTAAGTAAAGGCTCCTGTTGAGACCCTACTTGGTTTGGAGGACAAATGTGGGAAATTAATCCAAAGAACAGAGGCACAAAAATGGAAGGGAATGGATAAAGGAAAGGGATAGAGAGAATGAAAAATTTGGTGAGCTCCCAGTGAGCGGGTCTGTGTGCACAAGACAATCCTGRGACAGAAGCTGCCAAGCACCAAGGGCTCCCAGTCAGACAGGTTTGGATTTGGTCCTTCTCAGCACCCTGAAAAGCCTGGCTTAGTGCCTGCTGATAGCCCAGGATTCACAGCCCTGCCTAAAGGAGCCCCAGCTGAAGGAACCAACCTAAAGCTGTGACACAGCACTGGAACCTCAATGAGATGTGTCATTCTTCAGGGGATAACCAGCAGAATAATGGGGAATATCTTCAGGGATTTATTTTTCTTTACTCCACAATGGGCCTCTCATGCTCATGGTCAAGCAGTCCACACTAAGCAAAATTAGGGCTTGGTCATCAAGGCCTGGGCCTCAATAAATCTCCCAAGGCAAGTGACATCAAAATGAAAAACGGGTAGTCATACACCATATCTTGGTTTGGATTTGGGTTTGGTTTTTATTTCTTTTGAGCTCCTGTCATGAAAAACAAAAAATAAAATAAAAAAAAGAGGGAGACACCAATTCAGGAGATTTGTGAGGGACATTTTAGTATTCAGCTGGCAGCTCTCCCTTGCATTTCACAGCGTGTACTCGGAGCTCCTGGGTGCCTGTGCTCCTCATTCCTCGTGTGTTCGTGCCCCTGGCAGGGCTGGCACAAACCCAACATCACTCCTGACCATGTGGCAACCCCGGCTTTAACGATCAAAACTGAAACAAAAAAAAAAGCCCAGATAACGTGAAAGTCACGTTTCAGCTCAATCTCTGTAACTTTGAACCRCCAGGTCAAGGCTGAAGGGTTCCTGGGGAGTTTTTCAGCAGGACAGCCACGCAGCTCACTTCAACATCTCATCTCTGACAAGGGATTGTTTAAAACCTGCTCAGTTGTCATTACAGGGCACAATTCAGGTTTGAGAATTAAATAAACCATTAATTTTCCAACCTGCAGCTCCTGGCTGCTGTTCTGCTGGAGGAAGGACCCAGAAATTCCCTCCCCACCACTTTTTGGGCCTCAATTCAGAACCCAATTTTGGGTCTCATCAATTGCCTCTCAGAAGAATGGAGAGTTCCTACAGAGGATGGGATTCCTCTCACCTCTTTTTGGCTGATTAAGATTAGCTATCTGGTTTAAATTAGTCACTTTATAGTCCACGGGGAGAGATAGGCACCTTTGTGACAGAATTTACCGGGGTCCTAGCTGATGAATTTAATGTGTGTGTTTAGGCCTGAATTCAGCAAAGTGCTTAAGCAAAGCTTATCTTTAAGCACATGAATGATCTGATCTCTGTTAAGTGGAGCACTTGAGCATGTTCTGAGTTTAAAGATTACCCCGGGCCTGAGAGCTTTGCTCAGCAGCTGACGTGGAGTTGGGCTTGACACATGAATGGGGCAGAGCAGAAACCCTAAACCTGGGAGAAACAGGGATTTGGGGCAGGCAGGGAAGACAATGTTGAAAGGAAAACAGTGTTTGGGGGATGGCTGAAAATGCCAGGTGAATAAAAGAGCTGGGAGGATTAGAAAGGAGCCTGGGTGGGTGTCTCTGCTATCTGTGTGACATTCAGGGCAGTGGGAATACAAAAAAACCCAAACCAATAAAAGGAAACACGATTAAATGTCACGAATTTATGAACATCACCATCACAGAAGGTCRCAGAGGGCTTCACAGCACCAAACAAGAGGCTGAATATTTCTGAGGATCTACAGAGAGTGACAAAAATAATACCAGGAGGGAAAATGATGGTGTGATTACTCAGCATTCTTCTTTAGGGCTTGAGGCAGTTTTTAGTGGCTGGAAATCAAGATGCAGCCCACAAGGAAATGATGAGGGAGTGCAGATGACCTCTCTGCTTGGATCCCTCACATTTTTCTGAAGYTTTTTGTACCAACCACTGCCTCATTCACACTGAACTGATGGGTGGTTCCACCCCTGCAGCTCTGCTTTCCTACCTTTGTGTGTAAAAAAAAATCCTACAATGCTTTCAGCACTTCAATAAATGCCCTGAATTTCAATTTAAAACTCCAGCTTCTCCTGAAATTAATGGGTGCTGGTTGGATCACAGAGGTTCATTAGAAAAGGTTGGGTTGATTTGGCAAAATTAGACCAGTGAGACAGCATTCATGTCTATAAAACAATCTGAATTATCTCCCTGCTTTCTAAATACCCTGTTCCTCTTCATGCTGATTGAAGAGAGATCCTAACTCTGGGCAAAAGCATCAGCTCAGGGTGGGTCTGTGTATTTATGTGTGGTCCAGGTTTTCACAYATCTCTATCTGCCYCCAAACMTCTCCCAGATCTGTTCAGATRTCTTTCAGGTAT
The DNA here is from genome assembly GCF_030028575.1 of Malurus melanocephalus. Classification (NCBI taxonomy): domain Eukaryota; kingdom Metazoa; phylum Chordata; class Aves; order Passeriformes; family Maluridae; genus Malurus; species Malurus melanocephalus. The sequence goes on along the minus strand of NW_026623789.1, from coordinate 414,067 downwards.
TTTTTTTTCATCTTGGTGTCATTCTGCCTACAAATTGCTGRCAGACAGATGTCACCCAGGTCCTGAAGAGKCCAGGAGAGAGGAGGCTGCAGATACCAAACTCACTGTCGGGAGAAAAATACCAAAAAAGCAACAAGATGAGAAGGAAACCCAAAGTAAATGCAGAAATTCAGATCCAACAGCAAAAAAAAAAAATCACTTTCAGTTGCAGTGTCCAGCCTTAGAACCTCAGTGCAAGAATGGATGTTTTCCCAGTGTGAGTTTGGGACATTTTAAAATGTTTTTAGCACAGATAGTGCTAAAACACCTGACAGTGACCCTGCCTGCAGCCCACACCACCAAAAATCACAAAAAAATCACCGCTGCACTTCAGATCAGGTGTCTCCAACAGCAGCACAAAGGCTGSAGAAATCTGCACTCTGAGGAATAAATTCCCCTCTTTTCTTACAGRAAATCTTTGCATGACAGAGTAATTTGCCCATGAGGCTCCAAGTGGGAAACAAGCCTGAAAAACATCAGCATCTGGGGATTTTAGCTGTCTTGGCCTAAGAGGGAAAGCAGACAGGGAAACAAAGAT
>NW_026623789.1:407410-413417 GCF_030028575.1 Malurus melanocephalus | reverse complement strand
TCCTTCCCAATAATTTTTTTTTTCTCTTCTTATTCCTTTTCTTTTCTTGTGTGTGTGATAGTTACAGGAAGTACAGGAAGCAAATTGAAGATGTTTTATAGTGCATGTCAGGAAATATTAATATCACCTTTTAATTACCATGTAACACCCTGAGTRCTTTTACAGGAAGTGTTGAGGGGGAGAGCTTTATAGATAAAATGAGTAATAGAGCACTTTTCAGTACCTGAGGCCTTTGGAGAGCTGAGCAGAAAATTAAATTAAAAAAAAAAAAAAACCAACCAATATTTCTAACACAGATACATTGCTTCTAACTMTTCTCAATTGTCCCTCATCTCTTAGTATTTTGTTTTTTTCCTAAATGGTCTCCCTGGAGACAAGTGATTGCATGAGGTTCAGGGCTTTTTCCTTAAAATAGAAGAAATTTTAAGTTTTTAACTCCTGGTGCCCATGGAGAAAAACCTGAGCAATGTTTGTAACAACCCAAAAGATGATTAAAAGCAGCCCCATATTTTTTGTTTATTGTCTACATTTTCTAAGCTCATCTCACGCATTTGGACACCTGCCAGTTGAGACATGAATATTCACTGTAAATTACCAAAATGCAAAGTAAAATAGATGTTTGGGCATTAGAGTGGCAGGATTTGGATGGGAATTTGTGGGTTTTGTCGAGCACCCATGCAGGAATCAGCCACACACACCAGCACAAAGCTCACCCCGTGGTCATTGATTTCCAAGGACTTGGTGTCAGCCACAGCCACCAAAACTCAGTGCTCTCTGTGCCTTTAAACTCCATTCCTCCTGCTGAAGGGATTTCCATGGATTGATTAAAATCTTGGCTGTCTGGCCCAGCTCCCTGCACTGCCCCACGGCAGCGCTGCCATAACGACTGCGTCAGCTCCCCGCAAAGAAATGCGTCCTTTGCTCTCTGTGGAAGGGAAAAAATCATCAATATTCCCCAGCCAGCAGCAATCCACATGGATTTCTAATAATCAGAGGGCTTCCYCTGGTCCAGCAGCATGTTGTAAAGCAAAGTTTATAATGTTGAAACAGTGATTGCTGGCGGCTTTCTTCCTAATTTCTTGCACAAGTGAAGTGTGGAGACCAATTTACCATTTTACTGTTCCCTTCAATAAAAATTAGCATTTCACTTGTCAGAAGGAGCTATCTCCCATGCCAAGCAGTGTCACAATGTTGAAAACTCCGCACTAGCATGTTTCTGTTAGCTCTTTTCCAGCAGCAGGGCAGTTCCCAGAATAGAAGAGCCWAACTCAACTCCTGTAATTATTGACAGACGGGTGTGCTTAACGCAAAGGCAGGAGCAGAAGTGCAGCCCAGGGCCAGGTTTAATGGTCTATTGGTGATAGTCTGCAGCAAATGGACGTTTGAGAGGTCTGTGCACGGCCTGTGAAATGAATGGAAATGGCTTTTTAATTTTGCATCAGCTGGAGGAGTTGTTTGCAGCCAGGCACTCTCAAGCTGGATGTTGGGAAGATCACGATGAGGGTTTTCATCCTGGCAGCTCTCGGGTTTGGTTGGAACTTGGGCTGAGCCAGAGCCCTTTCTGGTGGCTTCAGCTGAGGGATTTGGATCTGCTGTCACTGTCACCTCCATGCAGATGAGGTTTTTGCTCCTTGTCCCCTGTGACTGTGAGGAATGGACCCTCCAAGAGCTCCACAGCTCCTGCTCAGTGCTTGTGTTGTGTTTTTGGAAGGTCAGGTGGACCTTCTCTGCAGCCTCCTCTCTCCTGGCCTCTTCAGGACCTGGGTGACATCTGTCTGTCAGCAATTTGTTGGCAGAAATGATGCCAAGATTAAAAAAATACCTGAAAGATATCTGAACAGATCTGGGAGAGGTTTGGGGGCAGATAGAGATATGTGACAAACTGGACCACACATAAATACACAGACCCACCCACAGCCACTGCTGGATTCAGGCCAGGTGCCCAAACACCACATCACCCACCCTACAATGCCCAAGCTGGCTCTTTTAAAYACTTTAAAAATCTTTTAGATAATTTTAAACACCCACGAGATCTTTTGACACTGCAATCAGCAGCGTGGGTGGGATCCATCCCATCCAATTTCAGCCCCTTTAACACAGAGGTGTCACCCACCCGAGCTTTCCCTGTCATCAGCAGGGAGCAGGAAGCACAGCCAGAGGGTTGGATGTGTGAGAGGGGATAACTCCACGGGTTGTTGAAGTCTAGACACTCCCAGCCAGCTCTGAGACAGCCCAGAGACACCAAACCCACCCCACCTTCCTCACCATGGCAGGTCTGATCCCACCGAGGGGGCCTTCAATTAGCAAAATTCCTAAATGTTGACAGGCACAATTGTCTGGGGGAATTTTTGTGGCTCCTCCATGTCTCAGAGTTGCACCTCCTTGTATCTCATTGCGCTGCTGACTCCATAATGCTTGAACCAAATAAAATCAGGGCTAAGAAACATTTTAATTGGTAGGCACTAATTAAAATTACATTTAATTGRTAGGAACTCTGTTTCTGGACATTTCCTGACTGGGCTTGCTAAAACATGGATTTTGATAACACCAATGATGGGTTGGTGGATAAAGACTTTTCTCCTTCATTTTCAACCCTTTCATTTTTTTACAATCCTTAATATCAAACAGTTCTGAAAGCGTGATTTCATTTCTCTTCAACAGGATCATTCTGATTTCATTTATCTTCAACAGGATTWTTCTGATTTCATTTATCTTCAACAGGAGTCAGAAATAGGTCATATCCTGGGACCATTACTCAGGAAAAAGCTTTTCTTTGACCTGACCAAACTCTGAGTTAAAGATCTCAGGATTTGTGAATAAATTGCAGTGGAAACAACTGTGGTTGAACTAATGAGATAAAGATCACCCTCTCAGAGGGCTTTAAATCAAAAAGATTGTCTTCGTTTCCGTACAAGTGGGGCTTCTTTTTGTAAACCCATTGACTTTTGGAGTCATTTTGAGGGATTCTRTAAGTTTCTGAAGGATTTTCTCATGCAAAAAATCCCCAATTCTCTGACAGCAGATTATTTAATCACTTTTCATCCATAATGCTCAGTAAACCTCTGTTTTAGGGGGGAAAAATTCAGGAAAAACCCCAAAACACCAACCCAACAGAGATAACTGCAGTTTATTCTAAATAAAATGACTTTCTGTAGACTTTTTCTCTTAATTTGTTAGAAAAATTTGTCAAAACTGTAAGGTTTTGAGAAATGCTCAGKCTTGACTGAAATTCACACCACTGAAGGAATGGTAAAACTCCAACTGACTTTAAGAGGAACAGAATTAGGCCAAAACTGAGAACTTCTGAAAACCCCACACCACTCTTCCTATCAGTAATGTCTGAAGGGAACGTGGCAGAAACTCACAATTCAGATTCGCTGCAGATGTAGATCCCAAACTTATCATAATGAACTTGATTAATTCCAAGAGAATATAATTAGGACATGTTTATAGGCATTAAGCCATTCTGATGAAAGAAATATTTCTCAGCCTTATGAAGAACAAGTCATAACAGWCTAATGCAGGTTTAAAAAAATCTCAATATGATTAATGAATTGGATTGTGCTTCTATCCGTGAGCAGAACAGTAAATTAATTCACTGATGATTAGCAAGAGGACAAAAATTACCCAAACTTCCAGTACCTTCAGGAAAACTCAACAGCACTTGAAGCATTTCTCCATTTAAACCACGTTTAAATGTATYTACCTCAAAAACGGAAGACATCCCTTTCAGCTGAATTAATTACATTGATGGAACTATATTTATAGCCCTCAGACCTCAAGGATGAAAATGCTTTTTCTACAGAACCCTGAGCTGTCCAGATGTTATTTTCTAGTTTTATCCTTACCTCTGACAGCCTTTAGAAGCAGACAGGCTGCTCARGGCGTTCTTTGCTGAAATCAGAGGCAGCACAGTGTCCAACACAACCAGAGAAAAGCTCTGTGAAGCCATCCCTGCCTTTAAAGCTTTGCTTTGCCATTCAAAGGCAGCASTGGGACTCAGGGGGTTGAAAGCTGGTGCCTACAAAACCCAGGGAACGTGGCTTTCTGCTGGGAACAAAAGGRGAGCCACACTCCAGCTGGCTCCAGGAATTCTGACAGACTTTCAAGGACTTAAAAGAGAGAGGAATGGGAAGGGAGAGCAGTTGGATGTGAGGCATCCAAAGGACTTTGTGACCCGGAAGGATTTCTTTAAGCTGGGATAACCATTCTGCGGTAGGCTTTGGCAAATGGGCTTAAATAAACAAGATGGGTAAAAGAAGTTACACTTTACACCGTTTTCTGGGGACAAAAGGACAGCCCAGCTGGAAGGAAGACTATCTGTTAGTTTGCCATGGCTGATTCTCTTCAGCTCACAAAGTCTTTGGTAATTGGGAGGGATTAAGAGAAGTTCAGTGCATTCCTGATTTTTGTGTACCACTGATAACGGTGTTCAGGATATTCTTGGAAACTCTCACCATTTCACATGTTCAAAGCATTGTATGAACATCACTTAATTAATAGCTGCTAAACATGACTTTATTCAGATGCTTCTGATATGCCTTTGAAGRGTACATCAGTACAGTGGTGAAATAATTTGATACATTTGTTCATTTTAATTAACTTTTTCCACTTTTACACATACAAGGTCACAAAGGTTGGAACGGAGAGGAACCACGGGGGCCCAGGGGGATAGAGAGAGCTGGAACAGGATAAAGCTAGGAAAGAAAATCAGACAGGCTATCAGACAGGGTTTGCTACTGACTGAAAGCTGGAGAGCTCTGGAGAATGCTGGAGCTGTATTTATGGCACTGGATGTGCTGGCCAGGACCATGCATGAGAAAGCACGAGGGAAGAAAGTGAGTTTCAGACACAGAAATGCCATGGAAATACAAGTTCTGGTCCAAAGGACATCAAAGTCAATGGAAAAAAAAAAATTCCTGCTGAATGCAGAGAGCTCTGGATCCCAGGTTTCCCAAGGGAAACAGTGGAGGTGTCATTTCTGGCTCGTTTTGAAGTTAAAAAAAAAATTTAAAAAAAAAAAAAAAAACAACCCAGCCCTGTAGAGGAGTTGTCTGCACTTGGAGGGGTCACAAGCAGTGTCTGAATTCTGCTCCTGCACAGCTCAGTGATCAAGTAGCAGGTCCAGCTCAGTCTTCCTCCTTTATTTATCATATTTTCATTAAAACTGGGTTAGATGCACTGAAATCAGAGCTACTAAACTGGTCACAACCTAGTATCAGATGATAAAATCAGCTGTTTCTAAAAATTGGTCAGAAAAGGTCATTTATCTGTTGCAGCAAATGGTCTGAGAACAGTGGGCAGTGCCTGTAAGTGCAGTCCTTAAATAATGATACCAAGGTCACATCTGCCACAAAAAGGACAATTCTACTGCTGCCTTTGTCTGCTGAACAAGAGAGGRAAGTTGTTAGAAATGATTGGAAATGCCCAAGGACTGTGGTCTTTACTCCAGATTTTAATTCTTCCCATGACATATTTTTTTCAGAGATAATCTGATTTAAGGAGGAGACATAGTTTTGTCTCCAGTATTTCCCAGAGATTTTGACCTCTTCAGCTCCTGGATTCCACCCCTCTGAGCACCACAAATATGAAGACTATCCACTGAGTGCAGTGGTGTATTTAGCCACGCTCATTTACAAAGCTTTTTTCCACCCTGTTCCCAGTTTCCAGCCTTCCCTCTGAACTTTTTCCTACACTGAAATATCTTCCCAAGTTATTTTTTTTCCTCCCGTCTGTCCAGCAATCCCCCAAAGTCTGCCCTCACACTCTTTACCATGGGACTTTCTGTAGGACACTCGACTTACTGAAATGCCTGGAATTTCTTGGTCCTGCTAGTTCGAACATGACTTGGTCTCCATTCAAAGTGAAAGGCAAATATTTGTCTGGCAAGGTGACTCCAAGCATTTACTACGTGTTACTGATCCAGTTGAGTCTTGGCAGTCCTCCCCACCTCGTGCAGGCTGATTCTCCTCTCCTCTCCTCTCCTCTCCTCTCCTCTCCTCTCCTC
>NW_026623789.1:388079-407019 GCF_030028575.1 Malurus melanocephalus | reverse complement strand
GACTCTCTGAGCCCAGCAGAGCAGATTTCCCTTCTCCCACATGGGATGGAACATTCCCATCCATGCCTTCCCCAGCCTCATCCCACAAACCCAGCGTGTCCCAGACCCTGCTCACCCCATACAAACCCTTCACTGGRCACACAAACTGATCCTAAAACAGGATAAACTTCCACCTCAGCCCTCACCATTTCTCTCTGCGGGATCTCACATGAAGAAATCAGCTCTTGTGAACATTTCACTCCCTCCACCCCAGTGAAGGACACTTGCTGGCGTTTTTCCAACCATGCTAGAAGATTCCTGAAGCCTCCTGGAGGTGAGCCAAGCCATGTCACATCCATGGGGCCCACTTTGCATTTTTGGCTTGTGCRTGATTTTTGTTTTCAGCTACGGTGGATGAAGTTTTCAAGTGTGTGATTCATGGGTGCTCTGTGTCAAGCCTACAAATCTTTGCTTCTGGAAGCTTTCCCTTGCTCCTAAAYGATATGCCAGCCAAGGCTGGAAAGGCAGAATTGTCATTCAGAGGCTTGCATATGGCTCAAGTGAAAATTGCTTACTAGGGGGTGATGTGACTTTATGATACCTTTGCTGTCAGCTGAGGAGGGCTTTTTATAGTTAAATGTGATGACAACTGCACCCTATTTATACCAATGAACTTAGGCAGATCAGAATAGCAACATCAAGAGGAATATCCTGGGCAAAGGAATTCACACTGCTCAGTTTACGCTTTAAAATAAATATTTCTTTAGCTTACAATTGATGGCTGGCTACAAACGCTGCAGAGGGTATTTTGTGGCTTTGACTCCACCCTGAAAACAAGAGGAGGTTTGGGGCTTGGCTCATTCAGGATTATGGGAATGACCAGGCACGTGTGGGTACAGGTTGCCATCCCTTAAACCAAACATCCACAGCACCACGGGGCATTTGTCTCTGTCTCCAGGGCAATTTGAGCAGCAAACAAACAGTACAGGGAGAAAACTTGAAATTTTGTGGTTTGCATGGCTCTTAACATCATCATCATCATCATCATCATCATCATCATCATCATCATCATCATCATCATCATCATCATCATCATCATTACTATTATTATTATGATTATTGTTGTTATTATTGTTTATTATTATTATTATTATTATTATTATTATTATTATTATTATTATTATTATTATTATTATTATGGGGGTGCAGTGCCTCCTTCCTCCAACATTTTGGATCCTTTCAAAGCCAGGATCAGCACATTTTCACCAGCTGAGTGCAGGATGGAGGGAGTGCATCCCTTTGTACCATGGAATTTTTGGGGGTGCCTTTAGGCCACGCTGAGAGCACAAGCAGCATTCCCCAGCTCTCAGCTTTCAGCCTGCTCCYRAGAGGCTCCAGAGCAGCTGGCACAGGATTTTTTAACACAATTCATTGAAAGGAGAGGGCAGGTTGGCAGGGTTACCCCTGCTCTGCCCACTTTCCTCTGTGCAGTGCAAAATTCACCTTCTGAGGGTAGGCAAGGCTTGGCTGCACTGCCGAGGCAAAACTCAGCTTTGAACAGTCACATTTTCTCTTTTGCACCCTGTGGAATGATTACCAGAATTCAGTCTGCTCCCAAATCCCCCTTCCCACCGGTTCTCACAACTTTGGAACGGTTTAGAGGTCACTCTGCATTTTGCTGTATAGCCCTAATTACTACTCAGCACTATAATTGATACGTTAAAGCCTATTAAAGTATGGAGCCGAGCCACTGCTTTACAGTCACTGCACTTGTAATGCCAAAAATCACTTACAGTTTGTTTCTGTGCCTCATTTCAGCTACTTTTAAATAAATGTCTCTCCCCAGGACCTGGACGGTGCGAAAGGGATTTGGTCTTGGAGTGTGAAAGTTGCAGCCYGCAGCACCAGGAAAATAAAGCGTCCTTACAAAGCCATTCAAATGGATTTCCCTCACTGATTGCTTCAGCCAAAAGTAAATTATAAGCCAGACATTATCAAAGAAAATCACTGTAGCACATTCCAGCTCATTTCACTGTGCAGCGAGGATTTGAATGCAGAGGTGCAAGCCCTCGGTCACATTTTCATATTTGCTAGGCAARCTCACACACCAGAGCAAACTTTATTTATACATGTGTACTTTAACTATCACTTCTGTTATTTATTATGGCAGAGGATGCCTTCAGGACATTCTTGAGAGGATGAGCTGTCTGGCATGCATATAAAAATGAAGCAGCAAAAAATCAAGTACAATTAAACTTAGCAGAASTATTAAAAGCCTGAGACACCCGGCAGCCAGGCAGGGCTACTGCAGGACATTTCTAAAAGCTCATGAATATGAGATAAGAGGCAAAAGGGCTGCCAAATGCCAAGGTGGAATGTGTGCTCTTGCATATGATTTCAAAAGAAACACTGGGAAACAGAGGGAGAGCGAGAGAGCTCAAACTGTGCCTTGTGTCAGGACAACTTGTGTCAGAGCAAAGAATAACAAGGAGAAAACACAAATGCTTGAGATAAATATAGCTGCAGTTTAGTAGAGAACAGCATCATCCAAAATCTAGGAAATAGAGGGGTTTCTCCAGGAAAATTCCACAAATACGGAAAAACTAAGCTTAACTCTACCTGTTTCAAGAGAATTAAATGCTCTGCAGCTAAGACTATGCTGGGAAAACCAAGTCAAACTGAATTCTTTATGAGGCCTTTTAAGAAATAGTTTGGCCAAAGTTTCCAAGGCATCTCAAAAGTCAGCRGGCACTTCTATTCAGGCCTAGACACAGGCACACACAGCTTCACAGGGTTTGTTCTGCCATCAGGTTTGTTTCTTCCATCCGAGTCCTTTAGGGAGGCATTACAGAAGTGGAAATAAATCTCCATCTGTGTGGTTTTTACCCCTCAACAACAGTCAGGTGCCATGTAGGGTTGTCATCCCAGCCTCAGGACTGTCACCCCACGAGACCCACAGCTTCAGAGGAGTCTGATATTTGAGACAGCAGGAGGCTGGGCTGTGTTTCTCAGTTCCTGTATCTCTGCAGCTCCCACAGGGCTCAGCACATGGCAATCTGATCCATCTTCCAGCCRTGACCTGGACTGGACCATCTTGGAGGAGAAGCTGGGATGTGCAGAGAGAGCTCTGCATCAGCTGTGCCTTCTACAGCACAGGAACTGCCCCACTTGGGGACAGCAGAGACACTGGAATGGCAGCAGCGAGGGAAGATCAGTTTGAAAAAGAGCAGCCCCTTGGAGGAGGGCATGTGAGGGATGTGTGGTCCTCTCTAGGGGGACATTTGCGCAAGGACACGGCTGTTGGACACCACCCTCCCCCTGGCCCAGCCCTCAGCTGATTTCTCCTCTYCTCCACTTCTCAGTGCTGGCAGATGCAGTGTGGGACCATGGGCCTGGATTTAACCTGACAGGACATTCCCAGTGACAAAACAATGCCCAAACAACCTCAGATCTGTCTCCATTCCAKATGTGATCCCCTCCAGCTGTGTTACACACCCAAACTCTGTGCATCACACAAACCTCTGGTAAAGAACCAGCTGCTTCTGCAACCCTTGTCTTTGGCTGTAACCAGGAGATCATGATGGTTTGACTCTCATTAAATTCTGGCGTACTCAGGACAGGGTCTGACTGCTCTCCCTTCTCCTGAAGAAGAGGATTTTATTCTGCATCCATGAGAAGAAGGGTTGGCTCAGCTGGTGGGATGCAGCTCAGCTTTCTGAGGATGAACAYTTATATTTGAATACCCAACTCTCAGCTCACTGGGAGGTGCCATCCCAGCTCTGGGACAGCACAGGGCTGACAAACTGCAGAGTGTGCCTCATCCATCACCCTGCTACACRGGAGCTCCGAGCCAGCCTCAGCCAAAGTCAATAAAGTGCCACAAAGCTCAGGATAAATCTCAGCTGGAGCAGCAGTAATTGTGTCTGTCACCCTCTGGAGACACAGAGAAAGCAAAACCCTCTGACACTGCCCAAGGACCTTCAAGCAGGGCAGCCCAACCATGGAAAATCCTCGAGACTGTCCCAAGGAGCTGCTGCAGAGCCAGTGGGCAGGAGCTCCAAACAATTTGTTCCATTYGAGATATACTGAGAGACTTTTCCATGATCGCTTCCAAACCGGACAAGCTCAAGTCTTTTCCTGCCATCTGAAACACGTCCTGCTGGTGTAATCTTGGTTTAAGGGAAGAAAGGGGAAAAAAAAAGAAAGCTATCAAAGAAATTACTGCAGTTAGGCCGTGCCCAGGAAACATTGTGGAAAACAAATTCTGGAGCATAGATGGGAGCTTTCAACCAACRAGATGATTGTTGTGCTAAGCTGAGCCCCTTTGTGCTCTTCAAATGGGACAGCAAAATTAGCAGTTAATAATAAAATGTCAAAGGGCGAAGGAAGTGCAGGTTCCCCCCAACACAGCCAGGCCCCTGTTTGGGATTTTCTGAGCACTTTTCCACATCCATTTGCTATTCAGCCATGCTGCCAAAATGCCCCATCAATGGAGCAGTCACAGGCACTGTTTTTTTGTGCTATTCACGGCCGTCCCCTCCACGCCGCAGCTCATTCATCCCACGAGGCCGGGCGCTGGTGCCATCCGCTCCCCGCAGATTTGGCTCAGGTTTTCCTCTCCAAACCGGGGTCTCCACACCCCACTGCCAGCCCTGGAGCTGCCCAGAGGATGAAACCCTTCGCTCCTTTCTTCCCATTGATTTGACAGAAGCGTCATTGTGCGGGGAACGCTGGCGGTGATCTAATAGGTCATTCCTATCTTTAACTCCTGCCGTTGGAAATGGAAGGGGAAATCGTTTTCCGATCGTTTTGAAAGTTCGCATTGTGAGCAAAATAATAAAGCAAAGTTCACCGACCTTTTGTTTGCTCCGTGGGGTTTTTTTTTTTCCTCTTATGGGTGTTTAAAGGAATCAGATGTGACAATTCTGGGTGATTCAATTCTTTAAGAAAGGTCAAAAAACTCCCCAAAACTGAGATAATATAATGATTCAAAAAAGCTGTTAAATCCTTTCCAGTAGATTTTGAAATAATAATAATAATAATTTTTTTTTTTAAAGCCCTCTGTTTCTCTGCCAAGTGCCACCAAACAAATCCGCATTAAAGCCAGAATCCTCTCACACAGGCTAGTGCTGCACACTAGAAAGATAAGTTTCCTGATCTGAAAATTAATCTGAGTCATGTCTGCATTTTAGCATTTGTGAGGAGCACTTTTGTAATACTGCTAATTCCCTGATTAGTCTGACAGGACTTTTTTTTTTCCCCCAGATAAAGGGATTCTGTAACGCAGCAGACATTACCACATTGTCTTTGTGCTGTTGTAACTGCAGAGGGGAGGAATTGCAGGCTGGGATTTTCAAGGGCACATCAGGCACTCGGTTCCAGCTGAAACTCCACAGAATTGGGCACCCACCCCGGCCTGCAACCATCAGGCTCCAGCTCTGCAGAACGTACAGCAGCGATTTCAGCCTCTTCTGGCACACGTTCCTGGGCTAACCTCACCTCTTACGTTAATAATATCAAGATTTTCCTTCTCCAGCAGAGAGTGGGACTGGACGAAGTTCAGCTCTGGCTTGCTAAATCCTATTTTGAGAGCTCACATGAGACTCTCCTCGTAGAAAAACGAAGAGAGGCTTTTCAGCCTCTGGCTATTTTGCACATCACAGCAGGTGAAAGCATTGTTCATAGCTMCTTCCTTGTTTTCCACGCAAAACTTTCACTGCATCATTTCTCTGGAGGTTTAAGGAATGGTGAGGGGTGGAGAAGGGTGGATAAAAGGACATTCTATCTGCAGATGCTTTGGAAAAGTTTCAGCGTTGGCACCCCAAAACTCAAAATGTTCTTGTGTGTGTGAGCTGCTCCACGAGGAATGGACAAAGCCTATGGATTGATGGATTTAYTTGGAATGCAGTGAACCAGTGACATGTCTTTGCTTATTGATAACTTCTTACAGTGCCAGTCCTGGAAAAATGAAATCAAAGCAGAAATGCTCAGCCCTGGGTTAAAAGCAGCTCAGTCCTAAGGGCTACACCGTCCCGTTGCGGACAACATTAACGGAGAAAAATGGGAAATTAGAACAAAAGACACAAGCAGAGTATCCCCACACATGGGAAGGGTAAATCAGCRCTCAGCCCAGCTGCCTCCAAACCCTGATTATTGCTGCAACTTTCTGAAAGCCAATGGTCACTCAGGACATTGAGCAACACAGCAGCTCCTTCGCAACACAGGGCTCTGGAGCAAGGGCTGCGTTTGGGGCTGCAAAGAAATGAAGTGTGCTCACTGCTCTCACCATTCCCCATTCCTGCTCTCACCATTCCCCATTCCTGCTCTCACCATTCCCCATTCCTGCTCTCACCATTCCCCATTTCTGCTCTCACTATTCCCCTCTCTGCTCTCACCATCACCCCTCACTGCTCTCACTATTTCCCCTCTCTGCTCTCACCATTCCCCATTCCTGCTCTCACCATTCCCCATTCCTGCTCTCACCATCACCCATTCCTGCTCTCACCATTCCCCATCTCTGCTCTCACCATCACCCATCTCTGCTCTCACCATTCCCCATTCCTGCTCTCACCATTCCCCGTCCCTGCTCTCATAAAGCCCCTCTGTAGGAATCCACTGTCTCATCAGTGGATTCAGTGTCTCATAGAGCACAACTGGCTGGCCTGTCAGATACACAAGGCTGGAAAAGTGCCTGGGGATCTTCTAAACACAGGGCAGAACCTTGCAGTATGAGTATGTCCAGATTTACTTTAAAATATCTCCCACCAGACCCTTATCTCTTCTCAGGTTGTCATTATGCTTGATACTTTCAGGGAACTGATGTGAACTTCTGATTTTGACGGGGATGTAAAAGAGGGATGAAACAGTTCCTGTAATATAGCTGACCTTTATGCCAGGACCATAATCCTTTCTGTGCTACCATCCCTGCCCTCACCATTCCCCCTCTCTGTTCTTACCATCACTCCATCCCTGCCCTCACTATTTCCCCTCTCTGCTCTCACCACCACCCCATCCCTGCCCTCATTATTTCCCCTCTCTCTTCTCACCATTATCCCCTCCCTGCTCTCCCACTCGTCACAGCAGCTCACAGTCACAAAAAGAAGGGACCCACTGAGCCTCAGAGGTGACAGCTCTTCACCCCAATAAGAGGCCTGAATGACAAATGGGAGCAAGAGAATTTATTCCAGTGCCCTAACTGATTACTCTGCAATGGAGAATTCATATTTATTCCCCATCCAGGCATTTTCCAAGATTTTTTTCCCAACTCTAACCCCACTCTGGTCACCAGCAGCAAACCAGGCTGTGCCTCCTGATGCAGGCACTGAAGCCAGTTTGTCTCTGATACCCTCCCACAAGAATTCATCATCTGCTCCACAGCAAACTGGTCTGACCAACCCCTGCATGGCTGAGATGGCTCCTGTTTGCCCTACAAGGCCAAAGGGACAGCCTGGAACTGTGACTCAGCAATAATTCCATCMCAGATATTTATTAACAGCACGGTTGGGAGGGACTGTGATGTCAGAGGTGTCCTCACAGKGWTTGCAGTTATCTGCACAGCAAAACACTGCTGCTTTTTGATTTCCTGCTCCTCCACCTGCCTCTCCCAGGAGCTTTCTGTGCCCCAGATATTCCAGGAGAGCCACTGCACAGGTTTCAACATCTTTTTCCTTGATTTTTTTTTTTTTTCAAATGATGTGAACTTTCCTACTGTGACTGGATGATAAAAACTTAGTAGGACACCTATGAATTCACCCTCTGCTGAAGTATTTTTGGAGATATTATTGTCTCAGCAGGAAATTAGAAATGGATAGAGGAAATGCATTGAAGCATTCGCAATACCTGATAGACAAATGGGCCACACAAAACCAGTTCAATTGGTTAATTGTGTCTTTCCATTACAAACAAAAAGCTTGTGTAATAATCCCTTCTTTTCATAATCCTATAAATATATTTTTTCCTTGATATAACTTATTTTTATTGGGTCAATGGGAATTTAGCCATGGATTTYAAGTAAAGAACAATTAGACCTAAATACAATAAAGTCCTAGGAAATGTAGCAATATCTTGCTTWAAAAAAATGACAGTTTTATATAAAGCAAAATAAAACAAGTTTACTTCCAATCAGATGATCTCACTATAAAAATGTAAAGAAGAAAAAAAAGAAAATATTTTCAAGGAAGTAGACCCCTGGGAAGACAAGAGTGCAGTATATTAGGGGAACGATAACAGGATTGGCACAAAATAGGAAATTTTAAATATAGACCAATGGTTCTCAGTTTCTTCTGTACTATGATCCCATGCTTCAAGGGAGAAAAATTTGGGACTTTATCCACATAGCCAACAGAAAAAGATGGGTGTTTGCCTGTTCCCTGGGGATGGAGAAGCACAGATCTCACACAGAGGACAAAGAATTAAAACCCCTTGGAAATGCAGAAGCAGTTTCAAACAGCCTTTTGGAGGGTTTACCTGGRTAATTTATCAATCATTAACAATAAACTATCATCCAAGCTAAAACTACTGTTGCTAAAATATGTTAATACTAGAAAATAGCTCTGTGAGTCAGTGCCACCTTTTCTCTCCCTTTTTCTTTTTTTTTTTTTYTAGCCAGACTGGGAACCAAATCCCTCATAAGCAAGAGCTCTTCTGCAAAGAAGACCCAAATCTGCAAAGGCTTTCCTTGTGGCCATGCTGCAGGATGTGAATGGGACTGTCTCCAGATGAGGCTTCTCAGAGTGCCCCACTTATCAACAGGGCATGGCACAGCAATGAGAACTTCAGCAAAAAAACAGAAAATATCATCCAAATGTCGGGAAGGGCCCCCACACGCGAAAGACAAAAAGGACTTTCATGCACACAATGATTTTTTTCTTGTCTCTGACTCAGATGGCCAAACACAGAGCAAATTTTCTGCCTCTGGCCAGACTTGGGTGGGCTCTGTCCCCTCCCAAAGAGGGAAATGGAAATTCACAGACCTTACTGGTGTCTCTAAGTGGTGTTTGGATGAATATGAGTTAGGGAGAGCTGGGCAGAGCTCGACAGCTGACCTGGTGGTGTTGGTGAGACCCAGGGTTCTTCTTTCCCCATGAACTATTTCAAACAAACAGCTCTAAACCAGGATTTTCTGCTGYTTGGCTCCTCACTGCTCCGAGGAGCATTGCTGGCAGTTCTGATTGCTCCTGCAGGTTGGGTACAAAGGGAGCACCAGCTTAGCTCTGGCCCCTGACCCCTCCTCAGCTCTGAATCTCCAGGTTTTTCTCCCCTCATTTCAGTGATCCTGGATGTGGGGTCTCCTCTGTCCTGCTCCTCTGTTCAGGATCCCCCAACCATCATCCTCCTCTCTTGTAATTTTTTTATTCCCTTTTCTGATCCCTTCCCTCTCTATATCCATTTCCTCCCCCTTCATTTGTTTCCTTCTCTCCTTCCCACTATTAYTTTTCCATCGTTTTTCCCTCCTCCCTCACCCATAACATCCCCTTTCCAAACTTCACCCCGAGGCATTTCATCTCACTGGAACTCCAGCTCAGGAAAGAATGACTGGGCTCATAAAACCCAGCTCAGGCTCTGCTTAGGCACATCTTTCCTCTTTCCCTTTCCTCTCCCTGCTGCCCACAGCAATCTGTGGGGGCAGAGACACGATTTCCCTGCATTTCTGAATTTCTGGCACTCGAGCTGGGAACATCCCCAGCGMTGTAGTAAAATCCAGTGGCTTACACGAGAAATAAGGTGGATACATTTGCCTTGTTTCTTGGAAACCTGGAAGGCCTGTTCAGCAGAAAATTGATGGATTTTTTTTTGCCCCAGGAGCTGGAGGAGGGATGAACTTTCAGCCAAAAAAGAAAAAATCGGTTTTCTACTTGAAAATGGAAATGTAGCTGAAGCAAATGCTAATAAAAATGTTCAACTCACAATACAGTTTCCATCTTGATGGAAGAATTTCCAGCAGCCTTAGCACAGTATTTTCTATAACTTATCATGTGTCATGCTTATTCTGTGTGGATTATTAATGTGCAAAAAGAAAACCTTTGTGGCTTTGTCTTGGTATGAAAGATTTTATCAAGATTTTTCACAATCAGCCTTTCTGATTAAAAATACTGATCAGAATCAGTAAAAGATCAAAASATGAAATGGGAGGCCCTAATAGTTCATTAGATTTCTAGTAATGAATTCTACCAGAACATATGATTTTCACTAAGGAATAAAGCTTCATATAGTTGTTTTAAATTCTTTAGGTCCCACACTCAACCCCCCCAAAAAAATCTTGAGAAAATCTCATTTCACAGTTTCCCATAAAACCAGGTGCAAAACAGCTGCTTTGGGCATGGAGGGATTCCTGAAGCACTTGGTTGGTATCAGTAGCCAGTGAAAAACCATGAAATCGARGGGATTTTGATAGGTACATTCCCAATCCTTCAGGAAGGTGCCATGGAGGATAAYATGGCTGAGCCTTTCCCACATTTGCAGGAAGGATATTCTGGCAGTCYGACTTTCCAAACCCTGTGGAATAATGCAGGAATGGCTTCATCTGCCTCTGTTTGGGTGCAGAAACACCCTGAGTTTGCTCTGCAGGGCTGATGGGGGTCACTGAAATCCCAAAGATCACTGAGAGAGAGAGGAAGGAACTCCCCAGCCCTTCCTAATGACCATCACTAAGAAAAATTTTGGCCATTTTGTGGCTTTCCTGAGCTGCCCACCTTCCTTTTTCCTTTCCCTGCCCACCTTCCCCCTCCTCACTTGCTCAGCCTTAGGTAAGAGGGGGATTTTACCAATAACTGTGCCCAAAACCAATTAAAGACAAAATCTCCCCATAATTCACCTTCTTCAGCACCCCTTTGATTGATCACCAGGTCTCCTTCCTGAGTACCTTGTCCCACTACAAGCCTTATTTAAAATGTAATTTAATTTAGATGATTCAGGCCGGGAAACATTCCCCACCTATGCCCCGTTCTTCCTCCACCAAGCTGAGCTCTGCAGCTTCACAGGAATATCATTTCAATGRCCACGTTTTCATCCACCTGGAGAATGAAAAGGGTGAGATCATGTAATGYAATAAAGCCTGTAAAATTAAACTTAAATCACTCAGGAAGCCAAAGAAGCAGCTGCAGGTTCCAGGTTGCTAGATGCTGGGGGTTTTTTTTGTTGTTTTTTTGGGGGTTTTTTTGAGGTTTTTTGTTTTTTTTATTTTTTATTAGAACTCCATTGAACTACTTCCTGCTCAGCATCAATTTAAAAATATTCTGTTCTTAACTACAGGTTAGGCATTTCACTCACTATGTGTGGCATTTGAGGAAGACATAATGATATGTGCTTRAAGGAGTCAAAACAGTGAATCAAACATTGATACTGGAAGAGTGACAGCTCCTTTTTTTTTCCACCTCTACTTTAAATGATTATTTTAAAGAAGAACACTGTGCAAATTGCAACAGCTTCAGTGAGACAAGTCACCTACTGGGACAAACTCTGACTCCACTGTGTTGTAAAGGATTTTTTCCAGGGCCAGGGGGTAGATGGTCATTCTGCCTGTAAGACCAGTGATATTCCTACTGTGAAGAAAGTATTCAATTTTCATCATTTGCTTAAAAAAGTACCGTTTTGTTTTAACAAATGGGAACATAAATGAAAGATATTTCTGTGYGCTCCGCTCACATGAATATTTCCCAGTGTTTTTATATCTCGGTTCTCCAAGGAATAATGTTTTCAATTTCCTTCTGAAATGTAAAATAAGACCTCTGGGCTTAAGGACTCCATAAACGATAGTTCTCACTTGCTTTCTATTTAATTAGCATGAAGCAGATCATGTAATCATTCAGGGATAAATCCTGATCTCTCTGGAGAGAGAGGGGAGAAAAAAATAAAGGAATTGTCTTCTTTTGTCAACAGTAAACAAACAAATGCATAAAATGTATGAGGCTGAACTGGCATTTACTGTCCCATTGAAAAGTCACCCTCTAATCATCGGGGCAGGCTGGTGACAGAACTGCCCAGCAGCTGGAGAAGGAATTTGAAACGCTGCTCCATGTGCTTTATGGCGCTGCAAATCACAGAATCATCAAATGGTTTGGGTGGGAAGGGACCTGAGGGATCATCTAGATCAACCTTTTTTCATCATTTGCTTTCCACTGTCCATATCCTGCATATTCCAGGTCAGCTTTGGGTTCAGGGAAGGTCCTCAGGTGATGAAGAACCATTCCATAACTGTGTCCACAGGTGAGATGAAACCTTGGCCTGGTGCTCTCAAAATTGTCACTGTTTACTGACACTTCTCACATTTTCCCACTGRRAMMTSYKYCTSKRRAARMKSKGGKGTKYWCACAGCCCATAATTGGTTAGAGACTCACAGCAGAGCCTTGGAGCTCATGGGCTCTGGAGACCAGAGCACAGGGACTGAGCCCAGCACCATTTCCACAAACAATTCTCACAGACAAAGCCATGACCTTTTACTTTCCAAGGAGACAGCAAAATTAGAGGCACACGAGGCGTTCTTCACAACCTGTGCTAGCTCTGAGCAGGTGAGGTTGGAAAGCAGCTCTGAGATGCTGCAGTAAGTGGAAGGGAATACTTTAAATCCCATTATTACCCTGCCTGGGCACCTTTTGCTTTAACACAGGGCAGCCAGAGCTCTCTGGATACAGATTTAACACTGACCACAAATAGGAGGCTGCTCCTCAGTCCCTGCCTTTGCAAGAGCTGCACTCTGTTTTGGGATGTTATAACCCTGATCCTGCTCTCCTGACTCCAAAGAGCAAGGCAGGTTCGGAGCCAGCCCCAGCTGCCAGCAGGATGCATTTATTTCTCCCTGGAAAGGTTTCCACAGGCTACAGATGCAGCAATAAACATCTGARGTGCCAGGAGAGATGGGCTACTAAATGCACGAGGGTGAGGGCATAAATGAGTGGAGCAAGCAGGTATTGGAGAAGAAAATTAGACACTTGGCTTCCTGTAGCTAATTTAAATGGGAAATGGGAGTTGTTCCAGGTATTCAGTAAACAGGCTTGCAAATTAGCTTCCCACAGTTTCCTTATGCTGCTGTAGATGTATAAAAAAAAAAATATGTACCGTGGTTCATTGCTTTAACTCACTCTGTTTCCCAAATCAGTGAATTTTCCCATTATTGTTGGTTTTTAGCGTGGATGTTTTCGTACCTGGTTGTGAGCAAATGGAGTAGGAGATAACTGTAAGTAAGCACTGGGCTGTTAATAACCAGGTAGCCAGATTCCTTATTCATGAAATGTTCCTTGAGCCTGGTGTWACCAGGGGATACAAAACTGCTTCTCAGTAGCTGATATTTCCCTGTATGAGAGAGAGAGAGGCTCAGAACAGCTTCATATCTTCATCTCTTTTTCAATTCCATATGAATTAACTGGAGGTCAGTCCAGGCTCCAGAGGAGAAGCACAGAGAGAAGGAATCTGCCTCCCAGAATCAGCTCCTGTTCATGGGGGGAAAGGGATCTGGAAAAACACCTATTAATTAATAAAGGAAAAAATGGTGTAAACCAACCAGTTACTTCAGGCTCCAATTTTAGCTCTCTATTAGCTTCAAACCTCACCCCAGGATTAATCTATATGACARCAGATCTCACTGCCTGTACTTGCCCTGGGAATATCCATTCTCTGGCTAAAGGCAGCAGTGGAGATGGTGCTGCTGGGCTCTGACAGTCTCTGGCGAGTGCACACACGTCCCAGAAGCTTTTCCAGACAGTCCCTTGCTGCTGCTCCCTACCCTCACACGGGATGGAACACGAGATCAGGGGAGCCTTGTCCTTCCAAACTGGCCAGAGACCATGATCCTTCAGGAATACAACATCAAACTTATGGATCCTGGCTGTTGAACCATCAGGCCAACAAATCTCAGAGCAGGACTCAACACCAGAACCACCCCAAAACCATCCTCACTGGGAATATTCAGTTTGCTAYGTTGTCCATTTCGTTTGAATGCTAAAGGAGAAAAAGAAATCAGCATTTCCACTTCTGCTCGTTCCTTATATGGTGAAATGTTAGATAACTTGTGTTATTTATAACTTGCACATTTGGTATTTTTTTTTCATAAAGGGGGGAGGAGGAGGACATAGTGGGCAAGAAGACTCCGGATCTTTTCCTGTCTGACTGAAGAGTTAAGAATTAAACTGTTCCATAAGAGCAATCAACTTTATACCTGTGCCTTGTAGAAACGCAAATCTTGACCTGAATAATTAGAATTGAGGTAGTCTATGACTTTAAAAAAGGGATCTACATAGATACCACATACAGCATGGTGAAAAGTGATGAACMTCCATCCTAAAGCTTTGAGTTTTGTGTATTTCAAAAGCTCCACACTTCCCAGCTCAGTAGACCCTGGAAATAATGTTTGGGACCTAGAGAGAGAGAAGATGTCTCATGTAAGCTCCTGGCCTTCTCCCTGCCATGGCTGAGTTGCATTTTCAATCATGATGAGTTTCCAGCATGGCTGTGCCATTGTTCATTCCYAGTAAAGAGCTCTCCATCCCTCTTGTCACTGCCACCCAGCTGTGTTATCCCATCTGGTCATTTAATTTTCCATCAGTRTCACTGTTCTGAAGGCAAATCCTGCCAAACCTCACAGAAATGACTGCTCTCCCTCCATGCTCATGCCATGTGCAGCGTGGAGCATTCCCACTGCCCAGCCCCAGGTTTCAGACATCACTCACCRACCCCTCTCCCCCAACCTGAGAGATTTATTTCAGATGTGAAGGGAAGGTCACACGGTTCCCCTGCCCCCTGATCAGCATATAGTGACATTTCTCTGCCATTTCCACAAACCAGACCTCTTCTGAAAATTGGCAAACGGGCAATTTCATTTCATGGAAATCACTTTGGCACAAATGACCTTTACCTGAATGTGTGTGGCAGCTCTGCCAGGCATTCTGCAGGGCTTACACACACAACTCCCCAACACATAATGCTGCCCTGTGTTATCTTCCCAAAATGTCATTTATTCTCTGCCTAGTGGCATTTAACTTGGAAGAAACCTCTTTGCATGCAACAGGCTTTRTCCTAACTCTTCACTCAGCAAAAGCAGTGATATAAAGAAGATCACAGTTTATTTCCAAACTAAGCCTACAGCAAAGGTAAGAAGGGAAATATGTGAATTTAAAGGCAGCCTTTAGCTGTGGTAAAAGATTGCTTGCAGATGCTGACTACTGATTATTTTTTTTTTTTTTGCCTTGTTCTGCCTCTAAAATATTATTTTCAATGTTCTCATTGTCTGATGAGCCTTCCCTTGCCCCTGGAWGCAGCGCCATGCGAGAGGAGTGACGGTGGATGTTCCTTTTTCCCGCTGGTGGCAGCGAGCAGTGTTGGGTTTCAGGGATTGTAAACGATTCCTCCCACACTGAGCCCATTAAATATAACCACGCTGACAGGAGAGTTCTGTGGGAAAAAACCCTCTGCACCATGTTGGTACCTCCAGCCAGGCAGAGAGCTGTCTTGATAACTTGTTCGGATAACGAATAAAATGTGGAATAAAATGTGGAATAAAATGTGGAATAAAATGTGGATCAGCGCTCTGCTGGTGTGAGAACCTCTCACAAAACCTACGGCAGGATCCTCCTGTGGCTGCCGTTCTAAGCTTGGCAAATTCCACGGATTGCACATGCTAAAGTCAGGATATTATTAAAATAAACCTCTCGAARCTCCAGAGAGTTGAGATATGGCGCGGCTTCCTTTGAGCTCAGGTCTCCTTATCGCTGTGTGTGACTCCAATTTATACCGAGGCTTTTTAAGACCAGAACAGCCTGTTATTTCTGCCATGGCCAGGAAAATCAGGAAAGGTATGTAGCAGTAATAAATCAATTATTTCCTGCAAAATTAGAGCAAGATAGCATTGCCYAACAGCAGYSTTSCAGATGGTGGGGATGAAAGGTGGGYTGGGCTGGAGGGGAAGGGAGGATTTCCAGAGAATCAGAATAAATGGGATGAACTTTAGCAGCAGAACTGGAAAGATCCAGAGGAATGACACCTGTGTGTGAGGAACGGGATCTGGGGCAGCTTGGGTTATGGCACTGGCTTGGCAGARCAGGCTTAGACAAAGATTTTTGCTTGACATCATCAAGGAGGCAAAGCCTTTGTGGTGTTGAATAAGGAGCAACCACGGGGAAAGGAAATGACAGATGTGAATAAATGTGGCAGGTTTGTACTCACCCAGTAACCTCCCTTGACACAGGACACCTTGCAGCTCTGCCAGGAGACACCAGTCCTGACACTCCTCAGACTGGGATGTCAAAAATAAGGGTAATTACAATAAAAAAAAAATTAATGAAGTTTTGATCCTGCAAGTCTATATCCCACCTAATTTCCAGAAGATGTACAGTGGTCAACTGAGCAAAGCCCATAAAAAAAGAAACTTGATGTTAATTAACTGGAAATTACCATTAACTTATTAATATGCATATCTTGATATAATAAAATGTGACATGTATTAATACTAATACATTAATATTAATTATTTTCATGTTCTCTGTTGCTAATCAGAGGTAAAACCCTGAATGTTACTGAAGAATATTCATACGTTGGTTCCCAAGAGGCAGTAGAGTTTAACAGCCTCAATTGTCAGCAAAACAGGAAAGGACATGAGTCCCTCAGGGTGGCAGAGGTTCAAAACCCAAAAAAGTCCCTGGGGATGGCCAAGTGGGAGCCCAGRTAACAGAATCCATCCTGTGGGGCTGCTCCCTGTGCCTGGGAACAAGGCAAACCAAACAAATTTAAAGCATTTTTCAGGTATTTGCCAGTGAAGCACCGCCCAGATGTTGGGCCCACTCTGAACATCTGGCTGGGAATAAGAGCAGCTCTGGAGTGCAGRAAAGCTGATGGTGATAAACCAAATAATCCCTGCTAAGCCTGCCTAACACACCACCGTGTGTCTCCCTGCTAACTCCGAGGGGGAATTAGTCACTCAGAGGATTTGGGATGAACCTAAAGGAACAGCTCTGCGCTTTGTGGGAAGCAAGAAACACTCAACATCGTTTTGTGCCTACGCCTGAAACGCTGGTGAAGAAGGACATGTTTTACCAGAGGCGTTTTCCCCAGTGTCTCTCAAATTGCTGCCACTTTYGCAGCTCTCCTAAGACAATTCCTCAGCACAGTTCCTTCCCCCATTGCTGAGTTTGCTCTAATTGCACCCCAGRAACTGATGAGGGCACTGAGAGCACRTGGTGTGCATTCATGGGGGACTCTGAAGGAACAGAACAAAGACAGACCTGTGTCCTTCCTATCTTGTGCAGATTTTGGGCTGAACTCAAACCCAGGGCAGCGTTGAACAGCCCTAAAATCTGCTGTAAATCAGTCACAGACCCCCCAAATCTGCCCCCAGGACACTGTCAAGGTCAAAGCCAGCTGAGAGCTCTCACCAGGCACTGGGTCTCACCCCTGAATTTTGCATCAGCCCCACTGTCGTCATCAAAATGAATATTTTTTCTCTTTTCCGAGACAGAAAACATCCACATCTGCTATATTTGGATGCTGGACATCTGAAAAAAGRATCACCCCATGAAAACAGCCTGAATGAACCTGCTGAATGGCAAACCACTGCCAACGAGACTGAATGATTTTTCTAGCAGAGATGTTTTTGCTGTTTTTTTCCTCTGAAAAAAATAGAAAAGGATGGGGGAAGAACTGGATCCTTTTCTCATGCATGTACCCGTCATCAACAGCTTTGTCAAGGCAGGAAAATGATTTCTGGGTTGTTTGTCTCGTTCTTAAAACTTGTAAATTCAACAAAAGTGTTTTGGCTGTTATTTCAAGATAATAAATACAGAACCTGCCTACATCAGAGTCCAGAAATTCCAGGGACAGAAGTATTTAACCCAGACATAGTGAAACAGAAACATGAATCTCTTTGAGRATGAGGCAAGGGAAAACCAAAAAGCAAGAGAAGAGGATGAGGCCTTGTTCTGAGGTCTCYTTTGTAAGTGAAGAGGGTGGGTGGYTTGAGATAAAATCAGGAATTTGACTTCTCAGGACAGATGGATTTGAAAAAGAAAAAATACGTCCACAGGCCAAACTAAAAATGGTTATCGTGGTGAAGTTATGGGCTGTTTCAGGCTGCCAAGACAAATAGCTTGCATCCCAAAGCAGTAAAGGTTACATGCATGGAAAACGGAGCTATCCCTGAGGACTCACTAATATWCTACAATTATTATTATAATTTTATCAAAGGGTTTTGAGAAAACCAGGGCATGCTGAGATACCCAATCTGACTGCATCTACAAGTGGAGACCTAAGAAGAGATGTTCCAGCCTAAAATCTTTTCATCTTCTGATCTTCTTACTTTGGCTAAAATCAGATAAAGCTGTTTGAGAGGTGCAGGCAGCATCACTTCACCAATTACCCACAACTGTCTGAGGTTGCTGATACACTGAAAATGTTTTGAATTGCAGTAAGTTTGAAGTTTTTTTCCTGATATGCCTCTTGCCACTGYTGTAGGAGATATACCCAAGTAAAAYGCAATCAYTTGTGGAATTTCAGCTAAGTGCAGGTATTACAGGGGAAAAAAAATATCCACACTTTTGACAAGGTTGTATCAATCTCCACTTATCTGCTGTTTTAGTAAAACTGCCAAGGTATTCTGAAAGGCACTGTGTCCAGCCTGGCACTTACACTGATAATATACATTATTATGTAATTATTATAGATTTATATTTGTTACTATGTAAGAATATTGCTTCATTTTGGAGCAACCTTCATGGCTGGAAGAGAGTGTCAATCACCCCGTATTTCTCCAAGAAATGCAGCCCAACAGTCAGAGGGAAGGACAGGGCACTGGGATCTTCTTTCCCAGCTTCTGTTTTGCACAAATCAATGAAACTGTGCTGAGATTTCCTGGAAAGGCAATAAAATCATTAATCTCCTGCTGCTTTCCTACCCCATCCTGCAAGATATCGAGCACCCCATCCCAGCAGAGCCCTCCAGCAAACAGCTGAACCTCTGCAGGAAAATCCAGTGCTGGTGGTGG
>NW_026623789.1:376290-387624 GCF_030028575.1 Malurus melanocephalus | reverse complement strand
TCCATCCATCCATCCATCCATCCATCCATCCATCCATCCATCCATCCATCCATGGGATGTTTCAAACATTAAGTAACAGGATTCCTGCAGACTGGGCACGGGATGCAACAGAGGGAGATTATAATTTCTATTCCTATTCTTAATAGCAATTAATGGAAATGGGTGATAAAGTATCTCTATCTACACATATACAACATTTCTCTCATCTTGTCAAGGTAGAGAGTTATCCTGTAAAAAAAAAAAAAAACGAGGGTTCAGGTTGGGAAAGGGGCAAAGGGAAAAGRCAAAGCTGTTTGGAAGTTTGTACTCTGATTCTCCCCTGGGAAGCCAGAACCTACCCACAGGGTGTGTTGAGTTAGTTCCTCATTCCTTCTCTGTTGTTTTGTTTTTTCCAGCTCCTTTTGAAATCGGGGGTGTGTGGAGCATACCTTGCCCCGGGGGAACATATTGCTGAGCCATTACTCACCCTATAAAAGGGTGCTACTTCTCACTCCTCCCTTTGGTGGAGGCCCCTTTGGAGGTGAGGAAAGGGCTGACTGGCCAGGGTTCAGCAGCCCCGGGGCACAGAGCAGAGTGGCTTTGGGGTGCTCAGCATTGGTGCCCGGCTCTGGGGAGCTCCAGCCTGGGATCACTGTCAGATTTGAGATTCTGGAGGTTTGGGGTATCTCCCAAAGCTTCTCTAGCCTGGAATTTGGGATTGGCTGAAGAGCTTTCTTTGGGGGGACTGTTCCCTATGAAAGACCAGTTTCTGTCTCCTGAATGASTGGGGATTAGGAGGCAGTGAAAAAAGGGGGTGTGCTGTGAAATTTAAAGGTAAAATGCCTCACTCCCAGCTCCAGTGGACTCTGCCCCTTTTCTGTTTGCTTTTCCCTCGGCATGTGCCGGCAGTTGGCCCCAGCTGAGGCTGCTGTGGGGTCACATTGATGCCCAACCCTTCAGCTCTCCCCTTCCCCTYAGCAGAACACTCAGCCAGGGCTCCTCACAACCCTCAGGGCTGCGAGAGAAAAGCAGAAATTCTTTATGGTTTATAAACCTYGCTGACTTCATACACCCCTGTGAACCTGCAGCCTTCCATCCCCCTAAYACACCGCAGCCCGAGCTACGTGAATGAGGAGAAAATCATCAATGTAGTWAGCAATGTACCATAAAATTCACTGATTAAATTACTGGATAAATATTTGAGTGGATCTRGCTGACAGGTATGTCATGCATGCCRTCTTAAAATAGGAAGGCAAAGGGAAACGAGGGAGAAATGAGCCAAAGAACAGCAACAGGAATGTGATTTCTGGTAAAACAGCTCAGGATCATCAGTGTCTTTTTGGTAATACAGAGGATGTGTGTGGTGAGACTGAGAGCAAGGCACCACGTTAAAATAAACTGAGAGAAATTGCAGCTATGAAGGAACTGAGCATTAAGCAGCAGTTGTAAAGGCTGGTGAATGAATTTATGGGGATTATTTTCATCAGCTGAACCTGGCAGGTAGTTTTGAACATGCTTGCAAGAAACAGAGGCAGCAAAATCTGGGGAAGATGGGTGAATGTGGGCTCGCTGGAGAGGCACGATGCTCCCACCAATCTCCACACTGGCTCCTCCACCTCCATCTCCACGAGAGGCTGCTCCTTCTGCAGCCCAGGCACCTCGTGTTTGATTGGAAAAGGTGAAAGGAAGGGTTTGTGCTGCTGTCCAAACACACAAGGGCAGGGAGGGGCAGCCAGCAGGACCCTGCTGCCGAGACAGGCACAGCACAGTGCAGGGAACAGCATCAGGGCAGGATTGGGCAYCACCACATCCATCAGATCAGCCTGAGAGGGTCTCTAAGGACAGCCTGRTCATATTTGTGTCCTTCCAAGTAAACAGTCTGCACGGTAATCACTTTAAAACACGTCTAACTCATTTTTGACTGATTTTGCAAGCGTTTCCCCTTTCCTCAATGCGGCATTGACTGGCCCTGCAAACCATTTGGCAGCGGGTGCAGCGTGCAGGCGCTGTGCTCCTTGATGTTACCTCATCAAAGAGCAGCTGAAAATGATATTTCCAGCCAGACAGTTTTCCAGAGTGGCCGGCGAACTCGCCCTGCCCTGTGCCCTCCAACTGGAGATTAGAGACGTTTCCTGTGTGCCAGTTCAGTGATAAATCTGACATTGCGACATGCCAACCACACAAAAAAAAAAAAAAAAAAGAAAAAAAAGGAAAAAAAGGAAAATCATGACAGGCTATTTTTGGTTTCAAAAGAAACTCCTCTTGCTGGGTGTTTTTGAGCCCTCACCTCCACGTACAGCTGCAGAGGAGAAGGAAAACAGGATGCAGGAGGAATGGAGCGTAAATCAAAGGAGACAAGCTGGTCCCTGTGTGGTGCCTGGGTTAGACCCCAGCCTCTGAGCAAGGTGAGCATTTGTCCCTTGCTGGGGACTCTCCCAGTRACAGCTTGGCCCAGCTGCCCCAACGTTTATCCTGGGCCACAGCCGCCTCTCACGTTTYCCTCCCACTGTGTCACCTCCTTCCCTTGTGCTGACAAGTGATTTAGACAGCCTGCCCTGCTGGCCCTGCATTTGAAATGTAAATCAAACATGGGACATAAAGCTGGGTTTCAAAGTTGACTATTAACTAGGGCGGAAGGGGTGGCGTAGCAAAAACAAACAGTTCCAAGTTCAAGTCTAAACCATGAGAGCAGGGCTGAAAACCCTTCCTCGTCTCCCAGAGCCAGCCAGCGTGAGGCTGAGAGCTCTCCCTGGGGCAGAACCCACTCAGGGCTTCCCTGAGTTCCTACCCCAGGCTCTCAGACTCCAAATCAAGTCTGATAACTGACCCCAAAGGGAGGAGGTGCTGGGATGCTGGCATTGCACATCAATATGCAGTGGCTTCAGTCACAGTATCACAGGATGGTTTGGGTCAAAAAAAAAAACCTTTAATGTCACCCAGACCAGGGCTCCTTGCAGTGCCTGATGTCCTGGGAGMTTTTGACATTGAACTCCGTGCTGGGTCCAATAGCTAACATCCAGAACACTCAGCCATGGAAAAGCTGTGTTTGAAAGCAGCATCTGCTCGTGGCCAGCTGGACCTCGCAAAATCTGGGGCTTCCCTGAGCCTGGAGACACCCCTGCTGTCCTGATGCTTTCAAAACCAGTGGAATTTTRCCCCAAAACTATTGGAGACTGAAGATTTGCCCCAAAAGAGTGTGAACATGGTTTTTACCTAGTGGCGTGTACTTCTACCATTACAGACTGTAATGCAATATTTATTTACCCATCCTAAATAATTCTTGATCGGGGGAACCCAGCAGCAACACCTATTTTCTCTGGAATTATTTCTACCATGGTTTAGAAAATTTGTCTCTGATGGTTCTGTAGTGTCACCATTGAGGTCTAACGTGGAACTCAGAGTAACTGATAACACAGAGAGGAGTGAAGCTGCTGAGTTCTGGTTCGTGGCAATTCCCTGACCTTGTCGTGGTCAGCATCAAATCCTGCCTGGATTTGAAGCGAGATTTCTTTTCTCTCAAGGGCAATCTGACAGGGCAGAAAATCCTCACCTTTCTCTGAATTCCTCAAGGCAGTATTTTAAATTTTTCCTCTGGTGAGGCACGATGAGAGGAGCAGCTGTGGAAGTGCTGCTGTCCAGCAAGAAGTGATGGCACCCTGAGCGCTGGGCACTGAGCTGGGCACAGCTCCAGAGTCCAAACACACTCCTCTGACAGCACAGATGGCTCTGGCAGACACGAGGGTGCCCTGAGACCCCAGGGAGCCCCTCTGACTGTCAGCCAGGGCAGCCTCGGGCACATCATCGCCCCTTTCTGCCCCTCTGTGACCCTTTCAGCGCAGGGACAGCACTCACTGCCATCGAGGACGTGTTTTGTGTAGGGAAGCGATGCTGTGGCACTGCTGAGAGGAATTTCCCCATCTCAGTTCCTGTCCCCAGGGCTGTGCTKGCACCTCAGAGTGCACAGGAGGCTGCTCCATCCATCCCAATGCTCCCCAAAGGCACCCAGAACCACGAGTCCTAACCAGCATCCCTGTTAACAGCATTCCTTTTCTGACAGCCTGGACTGTTTTCAAACAGGCTTTGTCACCTCCTCCAATATGRGAAAGCTTTGTCTGAAGCCATATAGGATGATAACTGTCCTAATCTTCCTGTAAATAATGTGTGGCTGCAGYGGAGGGAATGCTCTGCTCCTCATTAGGCAGCATCGTCAAATCCAATTTACCAGAGGATATCATCACCCAATCTCCATTTCCATTAAACAACTGCATCTAACTCTCTTTTTATTTTTAGGCTAACCATGCTGAGCTTTCAAATTGCCTCGATGATAATGTAGCTTTTAACTGATTTGTCGTGGCTGGTCGTTTTGTACATGAAAGTTGCTACTAGCTGATTAGGGGAAAAAAAAAATAAAAATCCACCATTGCCTCTTCTATTGCTCAGGAAATTGCAATCCTCAATCTGCAGCTTGAAAAGCATGTTGCCATGGAAATGATGCTTCTGCTGTCGTAAATAAAAGTATTCCAGGGTCACCAAGGTCTGTGGCATAAACAGGGGCACAAACACTGCCAGAGTGGTTTAAACATATAGGAAGATAATTTTAATGGTGTTTTGCTCTCACTTTTACCATCAGAAGGACTGATGAAGGTTAACACGCAGCTATGACCTTGGCACAAAAGCAAAGCAGAAAAGGTCTTGGCTCTTGGTGTTAATGAGAGTAAAGAAAACCCCATCACAGCCCTGCTGACCTGTGCTTCCAGCTCAGGAGGAGCAGTGTTCTTTACATCTCTCACACACTCAGCAGTGAAATCTCATTGTTTGGTCACTCCRGGGCAGTTTCATCGGATTCACAGCACACCAGAGCTCAGGGAAATTGTGAGTGGATGCTGTGAAATGCTGTGTCATGGACTACCCGCTGGTGCAGTGAATATTCCCTGATTCTCTGCCTCCCTCCTACAGCCCAGGAAATCACGGGAAATCGTTCTGTTCCTTGGAGGGAGACACTTCTGAGCAAGATCCCAGCTGAGGGAAGGATGGTGTGKCTTTCACAGTGGAAAACAGCAGGACTGAGAGCCAGGGGAGGAATCCAGAGGCCAACAACAGAGAGGGTTTGGGATGTGTCGGTTCATGAGTTTTCAGCAGGAAAGCAGGCAGTTACTGTTTCTGGTGGGTTCTTAACTGTTCAATGGACTGCTCAATGGCATTAAATGGGCCATACCATGAAGCTGCCTTGGGCAGGATCACATCAAGGATACACGCTCCTCTCTTTRTGCTTTTAATACCCACACAAGCATTTCCGAGCACGGGCAGTCACTTTAAATAAAACTACCGAGATTGCAAATGCCACAGCTTGCTTATTTACTTACTGTCTCTTAGCCTGCCCAAAACGTGGAAATAATGYTTCCAGAGATGCTGGAATTCATGTGCCTGGTGAGAATCCTGGCTCCTGTCCTGGTGATATTGCATATTCAAGGGATGATTCACTGAGTCCTGAGAGGGAGGAAGGACTGTACCAGCTGTACCACCTCTCCTGCCTGACTGACAGCCTGGTGATGTTTCCAGGAGGAAGCCTCATGCCTCCAGGTTAAGCCAGCAATTATTGGAACAAACAAAAGAGAAGTGAAATGGAGAGATGAATCACTGAGAGACCAAACAAAAGGGAATTGGGGAAGGTGATGCCCAAGCCAGACAGACTGACAACAACAACATTTTCATTTCTCTCAGCCTGAAATGTGTAGAGAGGACTCTGCATTTCTTTTTTTGGTGTAAATTAACAACGTACTTTGCCATCTGCAAGGGAGGGACCAGCTCAGCTTTTAGGGCTTTGCCACCTCACTCCTGTGAAAGAATGGTGAAACCTACAGCCAAAATACAACCCTAACCCTYTTGACCGCTCCATAAACCGACTGAAAACTCCAAGAAATACATTTTCCTCTTTTGTACTTTTGTTTTTTTTCATCCGTGTTGGGACAGGAATTGTGTGGGATTGGGGGCTGATACCATGTGCATTACACACCTCACCATGGATTTATCACACCAGGGCTGGCCAGGGCTTTGAAGGGAGTGACAGCTCCCAGCTGGACATGAGTGAGCTCCTCTGCAGATCCCTGACGGGAACAGGGTGGAAAACCTGGGCTCAAAGGTTGCCCACAATGACTAAGAGAGGAAAAATCCCTCCTGCCACTCCTGTGCTAATCAAAGGGGTGTGGAAGAAGAAGTTTCGATTCCTAACAGCCAAAGAGGAAAATAAGATAAATATATATATATATAAAAATTACACAGCCAATTCCTGTAGTAAGGAAGAAGCTTCACGCCATCAAAATCAGTCTCAAAATTTATCTTGCTTGTTGTGGCACAGAGAAGCTGAAGCAGATAGCCCAGGCTCCCCTGACAWGTCTTTCACACACATCTAATCTGTTTACTCTCAGTTTTTACTGCTGGCTCTACCCGGGACTTCGCCTCGGAGATTTCCTGCAGTTTGCGATCCCAGCAGGTCAAAGTTTCCAAAAGGTGGGGAGAGAAGAGGCAATCCAAAGCTATGTGCCTCGGGGCTACCAATTTGGAACCAATGAATCAGGAACCAGTCAAACACAAAAACCCGGTGTTTACAGAGCACCTCCTCCGAGCAGACAAAGGCGTGTGTCAACAGGGAAAGTGTGGCTCGGCGGATTCAAACAGCTTTTTGCAGAGATGGGAACACGTTGCCAGGGAAGCAGGAGCCCGCACACGGATGGAGGTGTCCCTCTCGTCCGTACAGTGGGAAAACGGAGCTGCCCCTGCACTCCCCGGTTTTTGTTTTCATCTGTGCAGCTCAAAAAAAAAGGCAGAAAAGGCAGTTCTTCCAGAGGCTGATTAATGGTCCTTCTGCACAAACTGCATTTTGCACATATTTAAAAATCTTGAGCTAGATAACTCTTTGACCTAAAATATAATAACTGCTTTTTCTTTTTATTTATTTTTTTTTTCTGATAGAGTCCAACATTTGTATTTTTTAATACCTTATTTTTGAAGCAAGTCCTTTCTAACTTGAAGAACAAAGTGGCCAGGCTGGACCCATTCCCCAAATTTCCTCTCCCCAGAGCTCTGTGTGTGYGTGATGTTATATTAAGGGATATAACCCTGCTGGAAGGGACGATGGCTCCCACGGGCACACAGCAATTATACTGCAGAAAAAATTGAAAAATTCAGGGAAGGAACAGCACTGCAATCCACCTTACACTGCAATCCACCTTACCTACCCGGAATAGATGCATCCATGCACTGATCTCCATAAACACACCCTTTTCTCCATATGGGTGGGTAGATATTTATATGCRCCAGCCTCAAAATACCCGTCAGTTTTTATTAGCCCCATTTGCAGATGGGGTGATGATGACAGACAGAGTGCTTTGACCCCTCCAGGCTGCTCCTCCTGGGGARGGGAGAGTTGGTGTTCTCTCCCCAGGAGAGGGAGGGGAGTTTTCCCAAATCCCAAGGAGCTCCTTGGTGCAGAGACCTYGCTCAGCTCTCCCTTGGAATCACGCTGGCAAATAAACACGAAAGTGAAATCGGCATTGTGAGACAGTTATGCAAGAGCGGGCGGATCCCAGCGCTCGGCCATTGTTCCAAACGTTTAATTAACATTATGAAAGCTGATTAAAGGAAAATCTTTAACCTCCAGGGAAATCCCATTTTCCCTCACTTCCCATACCGCCGCAATTTTCACAATGTGAGAAGGAAAAGTGTTATTCCAAGCCATGATTCATATCAGCTACAACCTGATCTTTGCCACAGTCGCGTCCTGCATCTTAAATAATCGCCAGCAGTGACACCAGACGGGGACACTTCTGAGACAGCATTTTTTCCCCCCTTTATCCCATGACCTGAATTGCCACCATAATTTCTAGACTTTGTGTCATCCTGGCACGACGACAAGCGTTCACCCACGCTCCAGAGCTCCAAGTTGTTTCACAAGGACGGCGGTACCTCCCCAGACACAGCATCTCCGATACAAAGTGCGAGTGACACGCCGCAGTTTGCTTTGGGTGAATTCCTTTGGAGGCAGGAGAGTGGAGCAGCATCTCCCCAGCTAATCTTGAGCAAAACACTCGCCCTTTCTCCTCTTTCAGAATTGGGGATAAAGGCAGTGTTACCTCTGGGGCACTGCAAGATGATGGATATCACCAYCACTGGAGATGTGATGGGGCGCTGGAGATGTTTAGGGGAAAAATTGCTGTTGTAAAATCCGTGATTTGCTTTCAGCTGCAGAGGGTCTGTGAGCAAGCACAGCCCCCCGACTCAGCTGTGTATGGGTGTCACACTGCCTCTCTGCTCTTCCAGGACTATTTTAATTACATGGCACGGCCCATCAGAGAGGTAATCCCAGATCTAATCCTGGAGGCAGCAGACAGCTGACTGTCTGCACTGTGCACCCACAGAAGTGCCCTTGGGGCTGCAGGAGATGGCACTCGCCCCACACACAGGTCAGGCCACTGGTCACCCCCTGGTCACCCCCTGGTCACCCCCTGGTCACCCCCTGGTCACCTCCTGGTCACCTCCTCAACCTCTCTGACACGTGAGTGGCACCAGACAGATCCCACAGCCCCAGAACCCACCCTGGTTAACAAAAATCTGGGTGGATGCTGCACCCACAGACCCCCAAATCTAATTAAGAACACACATGGCTCCAGCCTTTTCCGAGCACCAGGCTTATATAAATACACACTCATATAAATACATGGTACAAATAGAGCCTCTGGCAGCAGGAACAGTCTCGTACTCTGATCTTCAGCAGTTCTTCCCATCTGTAGATCCTGCAGGTCAAAGACATTGCAGAGCTTCAGGAACCATTCTGAAAAGGGGAAAGGTTTTATTTTTTTCCTGTTTGTCTACATGTATGATGCAAAATCCATTTTAATTATGATACAACAGGGTCATCCTCACCACTCTGAGGAACAGGCACCACTTTTGTGCACACAGAGACATGCAGGAGCTTTAGTGAAGCAGAAGCAGAAGCTTTATTCATAGGATGAAATTCCTCCTTCAAAAAGCACTAGAGGTAAACCAAACTCACACCGTGAACACCAAATGTATGAAATTCTGACTCAATAAAAGGCAGACAGCTGGGTATTCTGATAAAAAAGTGCCTTTATTTTTTTTTTTCATTTCTCTTTCCATTACCTGCATTCTGAGCAACAAAAACAAAACACAGTCCCTTTGATGCGCAGAAAATCTGAAAACAATCCCGCAAACGGCGCGGCACAAAAACTCCCACAAAAAAAAAAAAAAGGGAAAGCTA
Source organism: Malurus melanocephalus (assembly GCF_030028575.1). Classification (NCBI taxonomy): domain Eukaryota; kingdom Metazoa; phylum Chordata; class Aves; order Passeriformes; family Maluridae; genus Malurus; species Malurus melanocephalus. Next base: position 378,371 of record NW_026623789.1, on the reverse strand, counting down.
TAAAATTTGAGAGGCGACCAGGCTTTCAGAAGTGCCAGTTTCCCAGTGCAATGGCTGGAAGGGTGGCCTGGCCTGGCGGCAGTTCAATCATTTTGTAACGAAGGACAAATACTTTCAACATCCTGAGAAAGAGGGCGGGGGGACGGGGGCACGACTCCCTTGCTTTCCCTCCCCCTGCTATTCTTTCTCCTCCCTCCCCCCATCCCCTTGGATTTTCAATAGCTCTTTAGTGTTTCCATCAAAGGCTTTTACCATTCATCCTCCCTTCTGGTGCCTGCCTTCCACCTGTCTATCCATCACAGCCCCAACCCAGGTCCCCTTTTTTTTTTTTTCACGCGATTTGGGATTTGTTTATAAGCTTCTGTGTTACCTAAACTGCAGGGGAAGAGGCTGCTGGGAGGAAAGTGAGAAAGCAGGATTAAGGGGGGAATAATTCAGCTCCGTTGCATTTCCATCTGAACGGTCATAAAATGTGCAAATCCCATTCCTGGGAATTTCATGTCAGGGGCCTTCCCTGCCACTGCCCTTCTCATATCCCTTCTCTCTTTCCYTCTCGTGGCAAAACAAGTGCTGGGAAGGATTCCTACAGCTCCACGGACCCCAAAAGCCACGATGTGTGTGCCCCAGCAGCACGTGTGCAGGGCAGCACTCCAGATGTGCCATAAACTGCAGCCAAAGGGGGTGGGAAGCTGCAGGGACTGAATCCAGCAGTGGGCAGGGGCAGGCTGCTCAGKATGACAGCTCCCAACACCCCCAGCTCATTAACGAGCCTGGGAAAAACACAAAAATAACCTTTCAGGCTCGTTGGCTCTGCGAGAAAATCATACAGAAATAYATGATTCAGACCCCAGCAGCCTGAAGAGTTTCTGCTCTCTCATTTTTAGCTCATCACAAGGCACCAAAASAAGCACAGGCCAGGCTTTCCAGACMCCAGAGACCCACCAACAATCCACCTGTCAGCAAATTGTGAGACAGAAGGGCCACTGCTCTGTACAGGCCAGCAGAGATGTGTCACTGATTCAAGCAGAAGTCACTTGCCACCTGACCAAACCCTCTCAGAACAAGCAGTGCTAAAAAAGGAGGTGGCCCTCAGCTGTCCCCAACCCTAGTGAACCCACAAACCTTTTCTTGGTGGAATTTTGTGTCATATCTGCTGGACCTGGCAACAGCTAGCAGCTATGTTCCACTTAAAAACACATCCCAGAGACACTGAGGATCACCCAGCAGGTAGCACATGTCAAAATAAGCTCCTTTGATTGACASYTATTTATTATTTTTTMAAYAAAATGAGAATAGACTGAATGGGTTGCTCAGCAGCAGCTCAGTTCTTTGTTTGGCAACTTCTTGGACAGTTTGACCATAYACATGACAACACAAAATAAATTTCACTTGCTTGCGGTAGCASTTGGCTATAAATTCAGTCCACCGATGATTTATGGCTCTAGCAGCAGTGGGATATGTGAAATGAGAAGCCCTTTCATCCTTGAAGTGCTCTGCACTGTGGTGGAGAAGATGAAAGCCGTTGTTCCTGAGGCCAGAGGAGAGCAGGAGCTCATTCAGAGGCGGCAGGAGGAGGTGTGCAAATCGGGTCCAAAGGTGAGAGGACAAACAGCAGCCCTTGGTTTGGCAGAGCAGCCCAAAAGAAGCCCTTAAAGATGCTCAGCCTGGCTCTGCAGGCTGGAGAGGAGCAGAATTTCCATCAGTAAAAAATCCCAATTCTTGGGCTTCCCCGAGGACACCGGGACAGGATGGGTTTGCTCTCAGAGGTTTGTGCTCTTCCCACCCACCAGCACCCCTAACCTGAGCGTGATTTTGGCACAGCAGGTGGGATCCTTCATCCTGCCCAGGGCCAGCCCCAAGCCAGGATTAGCAGAGGAATCTGTTTTCATTAAAACCCACCCTGCTGTCGCCATCCTCTCTGAGTGAAAGGCGCGTGTCCAGCTCTGGTTCTGCAGGGAAAGGGCAGATCAGCACCTCCCTCCTCACTTTCTAATGCCCTTCTTTCTTTTCATCAACAAGYAACTGAGACAGACACAGTGAGCAATGTTAAACACACCTCCTCCTGGAGAATTTCACCACCA
>NW_026623789.1:355621-376123 GCF_030028575.1 Malurus melanocephalus | reverse complement strand
CAAATAAACACTAACACGTACAGGAAAAATACAAAACTTAGCACCATGCACTCCCCTCATTATTAGACAAAGGTTGGGAAGGGTTCACAAGTGTAAAACRCTCATGTGAATTATGAGATTACTGCTCAGTTTTCTTTCAAGTCGTGGGCTGGAAACAGATGGTGGCTGTAGCATTTATGACGGCACAACATGTTACTGCAAGCCTAGCCATCTCTCTCTCTCTCTCCTCTCAAAAATGCAGCTGCAAGGAAAGTTGTGGAAAATCACATTAATAGTCTCTTCCACCACACGGTTTTCCAGCCCTTCATCCCTGGCCAGCACATGGACAGAGCCATCTCGAATGCCAGCAAGAACACTCTCCTAATCCCTGTCCTGAATGGTTACCATGGGCTGGCTGAGTTAACAGCCAGTTTAAAATGTGAGGTTTGTCAGCATTGTGAAAAAAACTCCAGAAATTGGGTCCTTAAGGTCAGGGCAGATTCCATGTGATCCCAAGAACTCCCTGAGGGAAAGAAGCAACCAGACTGTCTCTCAGCTGTTTATTATTTAAACATTCAGCCCAGGCCRGGCAGGTTGATTTATAAAGAAGAGAAAGACAGATATAACAATTGCAAAAGCATCTTTGTAACTCAGGAGTCCAAATCTTGCTTCCAAGCGAGAGCAGAAACTTCCACCAGGGCAAAGGCCTCTGGATTTTCAGTCAGACTTCCTGAGAGCACAGGATTAGAAGGATCTGGGTCCCTGAAGATACAAAGAGCAACTGACCCCATTTTAAATATTTTACCTGTACACMAGGAAAAAATGTACAAGCCTCACTATCCATGTCCTGATGGAAAAGCCCTGCTGCCTAAAAGGTGTTCATATCTGCATTTGAGCCCATGAGCTGAGCTTGGGGAACACTCAAGGTATCACAGAGGGCTCCAGGGAACACTTCAAACAGCACAGAACTGTTACCTGCTATCCCCAGCATTTCTGTGTGCTCTACAAAGGTGAAACAACCCTGTATCTCATCACTCCTGAGAGCATTAACTCTTCGGGATTCCAAAATCAGGATTTTAGAATGACTTCTTCACTTGAGTTAATTAAGAGTCTGTCAGATAGTATTTTTTCCAGACAAGCATCACGGGTATATCTGAGTATCCACATTGCTATTTTCACTTTTCTGGCCTCGATTCCTGGTTGGGAACATCAGCACCAACTTCTTGTGCTCATCCTGAGCCAGCCCCGTGTGCTCCTGCCATCCTCCCTGCACCCAGCCAGTTTTGCCCTCCACGGTGTAGAACAGAACTGCTGAAAGCAAMATAGACTTTTACCATTCCCTTTATCACTTTTCACAGCTAGACCAGGAAGTTGCYACAGAAATTCAATAGTGTACACACTCGAAAGTCGAAACAGCCTTTGGGCAGAGATGGAGTCTCTCCAGGTGATATCAGCACACAAATCCACTGCATATCTGCCATAACTGCAAAACCCTCAGACCTTTTTCTCTAAGATACAGAAGGTGCCATTCTGATTTTCCTTTGGAAACCTCCACCTSCAGAATTCATTATTATCCTATGTACTTCCTGTGAGCACTGAAATATAAAGTGCATTAGAAGTTTCCACTTCTGGTTTTATCTTTTCCTGATCTAGCCCRAAAATTCGTTTGAAGTTCCTCAAAGTGTTCTTCATATATGCTTGTTTTAGGAAATACCAGATCACTATTGGCAAACTTCTCCTTAATTAAGTGAGATAAAGAAATCAAGATGATATGATCTGCTTTATTTCCCACCTTCTTAAGATTTTTTTTTCCCATTTGCCTTTGAAAAGAAATATGAAGAAACCAAGGAAGGAGAAGATCCAGAGAGGGGAAATGGAGCTCTGGGCTCTCCAGTGTAGCTGAGCCTGCTGGTAGAAAACCATTGAATAGTAAAGCTTTCCCTCATTCGTATGGAATGGTTTATGGGAAGGTTTCCCTGCTCCTCTGGCCCCACACAGACCCCAGCAGCAGCTGAGMAGGGCTTGTAGATGAAATCCAACCCCTCAAAACCTCCCTGGTCTCCAGTTTAAACCAGTTTACACAGAAAGCACTAAGGAAAGGTGCTCAGGAAAGGTGAAGCATGGCTGGAAAGGACACCCCATCCGAAATGCCAGRCTGTTCCAGCAGCCTGAACAAAATCAAACCCAAGGTCTGAGTGCTGCTGCCCAGGGATGGAAGGCAGAAGCCACGGTGGCATCGTTGGGATAAAATTATTCCCCTTTTCAGAACAAAGGCAGAGACGTTCTGAAGCCAACAAGGGCTTCTTGAAAGTCACAGAAAAATAAATTAAAAGTGGATGCCCAAATCCCTTAAGACTGCTGAAAAAACTCCAGCTGGGGATGTCCAGCAAGTCTGGAGGGGCTCTTCATATTTCACTGAGGTCTAAAAGTTTGAGTCCATCCCCAAAGGAGCTGAGGCCACCCAGCACTTCACCCACATGGCCTCTGTGAACAGAGCCTTTCTTGTGGTCAAAGAGGGGCTATCTTGAATTTATGTCTCACTGCTCCCCTTGTGAGCAAACAAAACARTTTCTATGAGTAATTCTACCCACTAATTGCCAAGGAAAAGTCTGGTAAGAAATGCTCCGCATTTTTGACAGGTCAGAGGCTTCCCTAAACAAAGTTGCTGTTTTATGTTTTCTATCAGTGCATGTCCACATCCGGGGTCCTCGGTGAATTCCAGCGTGGATGAGTCTCTGTGGGAAATTGCTTTTCCCTATTTTCTTGTTCTAGCTGCTCCAGGAAATGAGTCTATTTTTTACAACAAGGCTAAACAGCAAAATATGAAGGCATTATCTGCCTCGTGGMAGGAGTTTCGGGTCAGCTCTCAGGTACCTGTGACCCCCAGAGAAGTCAACGGAGTGCATCTGTCCAAGCAAGGCAGAGGAATGGCCAATTATGTAATTGGTTGATCAGTTACTGGAACACACAGAGCCACCACAGGCCTAAGGAGTGTCTCATTTTCATGCGTCTCAAAGTTCATCCAAGCCCTGATGTATTGATAAGTGAAGCATTCCAGYATTATGGTCTGTAAGGATGATAATTAACTGCTGAAAGATTGAAGCATGAGCGTTCTCTGTGAACATCTACTTTGTCACTGAATGATCCTTATTAAGTGGTATCTCTTCTGGAYCCTTTTTTCACCTGCCAAACAAACCAGGGTGGGATTTTCAGAAGYGTTTAAAATGCTTTTCTCCTACTTATTTGTGATTGCTTTCAATGTTTTCAAAATCCCCAGGGGATTTCAAGCACTGTGGGCTCAACTGCATCTCCGTGGGCTTAAGCTCTTTGCACACCTGATTTAACAGCTATTCTGAATTTCAGAGCTGGACAGTGATCCCAGCTTTCATCAAGCAGATCAAACACAGCACAGAGAGGTCAAAACACCAGGTCTGACCTGAAGATGAGCGTGTAACGCTTGTTATAAACTCAGCTCCTCATTTCCTGGTTTGAAGGACTACTCCAGCCTTCACATGTGAACTTTCCTTTCTCTTGAGGCACTCAAGTGAGCCTCTCCTTGTGTATTTTATCCAAGAACTTGGGACACATCTGGCAGGCACAAGCATCGGTCCAAACTGAAATTCTGAGTTGCTCAAAACTCAAACCGAGTCATATTTGGTGACCTGCTAGTAAATCAAACATAAAAATGATTGGATTCCCCTCTATGGGAAAAAGTAACCATGGAAAAATGTGACACAGAAACCTTCCAGCGACAGAAATTCCATCCCCAGGATGCTCCCAGAATTTCACCCATTGATTATGAGCAAGACTAAGCGTTAGCACTTCCCAACTTTCAGGCTGGGAACGAGGCATTCGTGACTTTCCACCTGATTGGAAAAACTCTCCAAACGTCACTCGAGACCAGCACACAGAAAACAAACTTAGAGACAATATCTAAGGAAAACAGAACCTAACCTATGACTTGTTCTTTGATTTACAGCTGTGATTGTGGGCCCCACCTCGCAGTCATATGCCATGCTAGTAGGCAGCAGTTCAGCAAGCACCAGTGCTCACTTTTCACATGTTGTGGGGATTCTGAGCYACTTCAGCACATACTTTAGCCTGGTGCAGCACGTCATGAGAATGACTAAAGGGACAGGTGACATGCCACAACTGAAGAAAAAAAAGAATGATTGAGCCTTTGGTCTTGTTTATTCTACCTTCTACTTAGTTTTTTTTCGCCTAAACCAAAAGCTGCCAAATTTCACATGAATTTATTTCATTAATTAATTTCTCCCATCTCCAATTTGCCTGTTATCAGTATAACTGTGAATTTTCAACTTACATTCCATGGGGTACCCACAGASATGACCTCAAATGGCACATTGGCATTAACAACTGCAGTCCTGAATTCACCTGTGCCACGGAGAAAGTATTTTCCCCCAAAATGAGCAAATATTGTAGTTCAAAATGGCAATCTCCATGGGAGCAGGATGGAACTCTCCCAGTTCTTGTCCTAGTTTTATGTACAAGTCTTGTTACTTCATCTTTGGGGCTGCTTACAAAATAACCCAACACTCTGGGAGCACAGAGACCCCCAGCCCACAACTGGGATCCTGTGAGAGAAARGCACACCCTAATTAAAAAATAAAGCATCAACTCTGCTCCATTTGCCTGAGGTCAATGGGATGTTTGTCCAAACCTAGGAGAGTGTTCAGGAACCAGTTTGAAGAAGAGCAAACACAGGCATCTCTCAAAGTGCTTTTCCATGTTAGGGCCTGGGAAAAAAATTTCAGATTGGGCCCATGATAAAAAGTGTTCCCCTAGGAAATGTTAGCCACACCATAAAAGGAAGGAATGACACTGAACTAAAGGAGAATGGAGATTGTCTGCTGAATTTTTGTAAATTCCCATAAAATCCGAGTCTTGTTCTATGTGCATAATTCTCACTGCAAGTCATGAAAGGCTGACTCCTCAGAGAAGCAGGAAATGACTGGCTCACGATAGGATAAAAGGCTGCATAATTGCACGGGCAGAAAGATGGATTTTCATCAATCACTACGCTCTCTGACARTATGGCAGCAGCTTTTGATCACGTATCCCATGCACAGCAATTAGGCAAAATGACTTACCCTCAATCTTTTCAGCATTTAGCTCTGAGGGTGCAAGGATTCATTCTTGGAAAGGGAAGATGCTCGTGTGATTTGGGGCACTGGAGGAGCACTCAGACCTGAGTCCTGTCCCTGCTTCTGCCACAGCCTTGCTGTGTGACATTGCACTGGCTTTTCTCCATGCCTCGGTCTCGCCTAAAATGGGATAACAACAGTTCTTTATTTCAGAGGAGAGAGGGGCACAAACCAGCTCAGGGCTGTGCCACGGAGATGCTACAGCAAAGGGCAGCACAGAACAGCTCAGACACAGAATAACGCCTTGCTAATTAAATGTGGGAACACAGACAGTAATTAAATTGAGCCATAAACACAAAACATAGGCTGGGTTTTGAGGAATGTGACACTGACAGGCTTTGTTACCTGAAATTAAAGGAAATTTAAGTGGGATTCTAATGAGTTGACCTGACTCTGAGATCTGCTAGTGGTACAAACTGTTTTTAAGAAACACCGAGGAAATGACTTCATTCAAAACCTCCACATGGTGTCTGTTTTACAGATCTGCAGCCCCAGTGAGGGTCAGATAACCACCCAGAACAACCTTTTCAAAGCCATGGGAGGAGCCTACCAACACGATTTCCTTCAATTTACAGTAAAACRTGGGCATACAAATCCGAGGTAGCTTTGAAACTTCAAAATAAAACCTGAAATGYTCAGATTAGAACATAAATGGGGCCACTGATCCTAATTAAAGTGTTAGAGATGTCTGGAACAGCCTCAATGCCACTGTTCCAGAGTCACACTGCCGTTGGAATTTGACAGAGCTTCAGCAAAGAGTCTTCAATAGTATTTTTCCAAATGCAAAGATCAATGTTTTACTCTAAAGCCTTTCARGTAGGGGTCAGCTATGGGCCTGTGGGTCTGGGAGAAGAGGAGCTCAGGGCACATGCCCAGATAAACCAAATGATCTGGAGAGCAACGGATCAAAGGCAGAAAAAACAGATATGAGACACCTTAGGAAGGGAAAATCACTTCTGAGAGAGGGAGKGATGGGAAAGTCAGGCAGAGAACAGCCCACAGAAAGGCAGCATGGACCTGAGAACAGGCAGGAGAATGTCAGAACTGGAATGCTGAAACCCATTGGAGGAGGAGACCCACAGATACTGCTCCAAGCAAGAGAAAAAAGGTTAAACCCAAAGTGCTGGAGCTGCCTGGGAGCCTGGGAGAAGAGCCTGCAGTCACCGTGCAGTGTGTGATAAAGCAGAGGCCAGGCAGGACAGAGGGCAGGAGAAAAGGAGAGCAAACCGGCACATAATCCTTGGTTTCAGTCAACAAAAGCAACTGAAGGACAGGTCTGCAAAGATGAATGACAGGATTAAACGTTATGAATTGACTAAAGGTAAATGACCATGCACCATGTTGTAAGGCTGAGATTGGGTTTGGGCAGCCCTCTCTGAGTGTATTTCCCCATCAGACAAGGCCTCAGAAAAAGATATAACCAGGACAAGAAATTCTGGATCCCTGGACAGAGGAGATGGGTGCAGAGTGTAAAACAGAAAAAACACTCCATCCCCAAACCACGGCCTACAGTGTGGAAGGACAAAGCAAAAAGGTGTTAGAGCATTGCATGGGAGTGCAACTTGTGAGAACAACCATCCTCGAGTCCACTGAGCCCCCTACTCACCCCCCACCCCACAAATAACAGAGCTGTCCATCAGGCATCCTGGCTGTCCATCAGGYATCAGAAATGTGGCTCCAGCTGCTCACACCCTTCCCTGCAACACTCCAAATCCAGAGGGAGTCCACCTCCAGCAGACAGCAGAAGAAGATATGACACGGCATTCACAAATGCACAGAGAACTGTTTAATTTACAGCCACAATGGTGAAACAAACCATTTCAGAGCTCGGACATTCAAAGTTAAGTCTGACACTCATTCTCATATTCACTTATTGTGCTTAAGTATTAGAGAACACAGGATTACATCAACCGTACACGACAATCTGAGATCCCWGCGGGACCGAGGGGTGGAAGGGATGAGCCAGAATGAGGGACCAGCCCCTCAARTGGTGTAAGCTGGTACAGCTGATTTACACCAGCTGAGGAGATGGCCCTTGAAATGTCCAACTTAACTTTGAATCAACCACTCCCACGTCACAACCCTGCCACTTCGAAGGACCGATCCCACAGCCCGACACGGCGCCCAGGCTGGCGGCTGACAGCTCAGCTGGACTTTGGGATGTGACACTCACACCATGACACTACTGCTCACAATTTAACAGCCATGGACTGGGTCCTCATCTGATGTAAATTAGCTCGGGGGGGAAGTCAGAAACATTTGCCAATTTATAGTAGCTGAGAACATAGCCCTGAGATTTTAGTGTTTTCTGCCGCATGCTGTATGAACACTGTGCTCGACAACAAAGACCTCGTGTGCGTTTCGTTCCTCCCACCAAAATTAACTCGAGACCGCCCGTCCCAAACCAGCAGCGCTGGAACAGTCCCCGCTCAATCTTCACTCTCTGCCGCTGCGCTGAATTTGGCGTGACACGTTTGTTTATTCCTGGCACCGACAGAACCTCGCGGTTCGCTTTGTTTTCAAGACTTTGCTACGAGGGCCAGGCTCCCTGGTGATGTAAATCAGAGCTCCGGGATAGCCAGGGGAGTCACTCCGAGGAGCTGGCCCCAAACCCAAACACAACCTCGTCGTGCCAGCGCAGCCACGGGACTCTTTCCAAGAGTTGTTTTGCAAACTATTCCACTTAAGTGACTCTGACATCCTTTCATACCTGCACAGTGTCTGAGTGGGTCACGTAATGCTTTTCATCTACATGATTTTAATGGATATATGTTTGGTTTTTTGTTTTTTTTTTTTTTCTTTCATTAGATATCTTTAAAAAAAAAAAAAAAAAAAGGAAAAAAAAAAGGAACGGAGCAACATTATTGGCATCCCACTGAAACATAAATATATAAATTACATTTTATACACTTTTTTAAACGCAGACACATACATTCATGTGCATAACATTGTGAACAGTACACTTAGTGGAAAACAAGCACAGACAATCTTAGTTAAATGTATTTCCAGTTTTGGTGCTCAACAAATACACTGGGAAAATGATCACAAAATAGAACGGTGACTAACTCTATCTCTGCATTAGCATCTGAAGCCAATAATGCCTGTTAGCTAACATTGCTTTGTTTGGTTGAATTTGGACATAGCTACAGGAACAGGAGGGGAATGTCTGAACTATATTTAGAGAAATGGAAAGGTTAAAAACCTTGCTCTCTTTTGTTGTTTTAAGGTTCTGCAGTTCATTCACATTTGAAGATATTTTTATTTGAGTGGAAACACTGTCTTCGAGACAAACTYTTTTGTTGTTCCAAACTAAGAAAACTCTTTCATCTCTTTGTAGATGTTTCACAACTGAAAGAATCCAGTAGTTCATTTTACATATCCAATGTAATAATCCAAATAAAACAAAGGGTACATAATCCAAACTACTGGGGTGGGGCAGTGATTTTGGCCAAGTGAGTAGCCATGTCATATCTGGCACAGCCCTAAATTTCCAAAGCAGTACAGAAGGATTTATCCATGTGGCTCCCACTRCAATCTGTGGGGAACTGAACATTTAATCCTTTGGCACTTTGAAAATACAGGAGCTGCTGCCAGAGTATTTTATCTGCCCTGCTATAGTTAAAATAGATTTTGATGTTATTTGGGCTATTCTACTACAAAAATATGACCACAAAATGCTTTTTTTTTCTTTTTTTTTTTTTTTTTTTTTTTTTTTTTTTTTGGTTCAAGAAAACATAGCAGGCTTTCTCAGGTATATAAAACTGTTAATTTTTAGATAAAAATACAAACTTCACCTTTACAAAAACACATATTTCTGTTGAATACACATAAAGCATAACATTTTACCAAAAATAAAGAATTTTAGGTTTTGTTCAAATATTTGCAGCAAGGTAGTTCCCATGCCACCATGACATTATACAATGCAGATACAAGAATTTGTACATTTCACACAGCTCCAACATGTGAAATAAAAGTATCTGTATACTGATAAGAATGACAATTGCTAACACAATATCACTAGTAGGCAACTGGCATAAGTCTTAAAGAAAAAAAAAAAAAAAGGATTTTTGCATGGATATCCTATGATTTGTTTACGCACATCTCTCTTTTTTTTTCTCATTTTTTTTCTTTTATGTAATGCTTTAAATTACGGGGGAGGTTGGGGAACATAAACCAAGAAACGTCTAGAAAATTATGCATAGGTATACCATTTTTATTTTAATACATCTCATTAGTTTGCATCCCACTAGGAGAAATACCATAATGTTTTGTGTTCTGCTTATTGTTATACCAGTCTTTTATATGTGTTATTGGCAAATGTAGTCCAAGAGATAATAAAAAGCTAGGCAAAGAGTAAAAAGAAAACTTAATAATCACTTTATGGTGTAAAAAAAAAAATCCACTTAAGGCTCCCCAGAAGGTTTTTTTGTATAGACTTTTAAAACACCACCAAGCAAGGATGTATTGTTCTATAGTGTTTGCGTGGCATTTGATCATTTCATACATTCCTGCTTTTTTTGTGCCTGAAGTCCACCAGTGTCCATCCATCTTCATCAAGAACGCAGGCACATTTCTTGACGTAAAGCACCGTTGACTGCTCTGACAGAAATCCACTATTCACTTAGATTTTTGTCATGTTTTTGAGTACTTTTGGTATCCTCCATTCATTCAACTGTCTTTTTTTTTTTCTTTTCTGTTTTTCTTTCTTTCGTTTTTTTTTTYTTTTTTGGACAGGGAAGCTTCCTATTGTTTCACAGAGTGCTACAATACTTGCTTTGATGTCACATTAAACAAATGTACATTGTCTCTTTGTTCTCATTAAGTGTTCTTTTGAGCCAGTTTTTTTTTCACACAGGAGAACAAATAAAGTATACAGTCAATAAGCACCATACATAGTAGGTTCAGGAATGTAACAAACCATGTACATCCATGTCCCAGAGAGAAGTTTTTTTTCTAGCTTATTTTCACCTTACATCTGCAGGAGAGAAAAAAAAGATACAATAACTCTATGATTAGAATCAAAGGTCCTGTCTTCAAAGTAGATAACTTAAAAAAAAAAAAAATGAAAAACAACTGCTCTGCATGAAGAGTCACTAACCTGGGACAAGAAGTTCTAAATGCTGTTTTGATTGAGTTTACATGCTCATTTTAAAGTTGAATTTTAGAAAATCTTTGCTTCTATCATACTACTCCCAATAAATACCTGTTAATCTGAAACAGGATATCAAGTTTAGCATTCTTTTAGGAAATGATACATCAGTATAAATGAAAACTGCCATTGGGAGTTTATGTGCAAAAACAGGGGCTTGAAATTAAATTCACCATCATCCAGGCGTTACGCACAGACACTGCAAAATCCAAATCATTCCCACTCCAAATACCAGAATCAATTGCAAGTGCTGCAGTTTACATACTTTCGAGTCATTAAGAAATGGAAATTCCATGTTTAATTTGGAATGTGTGTCGCCATCATCATACATTGCTAATATGTTGGCCAAAGGATTTCAGTCATTTTTGCACCGAGAGGGTGTTAGTTTTTCACTACACTGAAAACCTCATGAATTTTGATGAGTGACTATCATCATCCTACTGAGACTGAACAGACCAAAAAAAAAAAAAAATTCTTAATTTTCTGGTGTAAGCAACACTGGGCTCTGCAACACAAAAAAAAAAAGAAATGTTTCTAGGTATCTTTCTTGTCAAGTAGGCAGATGATCAGATTGTGTCAGGTGCATGTGCAATCAACCCCAGCTCAGGCCAGAACGTGGGTTTGATGGCMACACAAATAATTTTTTTATTTGTCATTATTTGCTGTATGTACACTCAATGTTTCACAGCCAAGGACTGGGAACACRACAATTTGTAACCTGGCAATTCATTCATGCATTATCCCGTGATGCTCCGACCTCAGAAATCAATGATGATGAAACACAAGCAGAGGCAATGGAACTTGAGATTTCAGAAGCTGAAGTAAATTAGCACCCTCCAATAAAAAAAGAAATCAAAAAGGCAAGAAAAGGAAGTAGCTCAAGAATGTAAGATGCTGATGGTGATGTGGAGCTTGAAGGGAAAATACCAGCAGGTAGAATTATCAAAGCCAATCAAATCTAATCTCTTTGCAGCCTTGAGGTAGCAAGTGTCAAGATTTTGAACAGTGATTAAGTTGAAGTGATGATATTTGATTAAGTTTTCCAGTACTTGTGCTATTAGGGTGTTCAGCATATAGGTCCTACCTGAATATCAAATAGTTCCAGTGGGTTTTATGTTGGTTTTAACTTTTTTCGTTTCCGTTTTTTACCTGATTCCCTAGGCCTTCCTGTTAACATAAGGGCAGGGCTGGTGAAAAGCCCTAAGGTAATGCATTTCGTGTAACACYGAAGTCATAAACACTCAAACCGTTTACATTTCAAAGAAATCTCATTATCCTKCGCATTAAAGTAATAACTTTATAACGTCTGATTTGACATTGGGTTTACAGAGGAATTACACAAAAGTAAAGAAATAATAAACGGAGTTGGCATTGCACACGTCATTCCCAAGATCCATCTATAATTACTGTTACCATGCAGTACTCAACATTTGCCTTCAGCTCTGGAGTTAAGCTATTTTCAGCTCRCCATCCACTTGCTGGGTGCAAGTTTGGCTCCTATCAGCAATTAAATCCTAGAAATATATATTTTTTTCCATGATGATTCTGCCCCATTTTTCACACATATCAAAACCAACAATTTTGACCTTAAAATCGTAACCGCTTAGTCTTTGGCAATTAAAGATAATTTGGAAAACTGAAACTGATCTAAKGAAACTTTTCTCTTCCCAAATGAAAGACAGAAAATTATTCAAGCCCTACACACATTAAAAATAGCACTTCATGTGTGGTTTTGTCTAACAACTCCACCTAGTTCCAGCTAAACACTCGAGCCCAGATTATAAATTGATGTCCAGTAAAATCGCAGCAGAGACCTAAGTTTGCTTTTATAGAAGTTCTATTTCCTCTGCTCTGTACATAGCAACTGAAGTTTACATTTGCTTGGACCAGGTTTATGTCTCCATGCTGGATGGAGCCAGTACAGAAAACCCTACAAAATCTATCATTTTTGGGCAGCTTTCCTCCTGTGTTTACCTGCTCTTCACTGACTCTTTAATTTTGGGCTGGCTCAAAATTAAATTCCCTGCAGAGGTGCAAAACAAACTTTTGAGGTTGCCTTCAACCAGCACCAGGAGAAAGGGAAATGTCCTTTCTACTAAAATGGGTTTCCTGATCAGTGTGTCAGGCTCTGCATTGATTGCACTCTWGTAAGTAGATCAGACCTAATGATTTTAGATTAATTCACACTGATTTTATGAAAGCCAGATTGAAAGTAAGAATTTTTCCCCATAAATCTTCCCCCATTGTAACTTAGAGGTCATCTCGACAAGACAAATTTAGGTTTAATGCAACAAACTGACAAATTCTTGGGTATTATACATAAGAAAACAACAGAAATGAGCAATGCTGTTTCCAAACTTACTCCTTAGCCTCGAACCCTGAATTTATTCCAAAGCTTTACATTAATTTCATTCCCATTTTCCCCAGGGTCAAGTAAATCTCGATTTTAGCCCTGTCCCCACACAGTCTAAAGGAATTAGGCAACAGAGCTCACCCATGAGCTGCAACATGACAACCTTTAACTTAGTGAAGCAAGACCTGAACTCCACTGGGCATTCACATTTATTTAAAGGCCAGCCTAATGAGAAGTGATACACTTTAAATGTGAAATCTAAACTCCTTATCCAGTACCAAGTGGCTCTCATTTTGCATTTTCAACACAGAGAAGTAGCTGGGAGCTGCCCTACTGAGTTCATGGTAAGTAATGTTTGCTTTACATTCTTTACTRATATAAAAATAAGGTCCATATGAAATCAGCATAATGCAAAAATAAAAGGAAAACATACCAGTTTCTTCTTCTCTATAATCTGAATTAGTATTTGATGATGTACAGGTGCATTCCATATGCTCTTCTAATCTCACCAGAACTTCTTTTAATTTTGGCTTTTTTCTAACATATTCCACTTTTGCCACCTATAAAATACGATGAGGTATGTACTGAGACACATCAACATGGTTACAGTTCAGAACTGAAGACAGATAACTATATACCTCTATTTTTAACGTAGCCAAACCCATATAAAATGTTAGCATACTAATCACCTTTTATCTTAATTGGGCATCGTGTAGCTATTTATTGCACAGACTATTTGTTTATTCCAGTTCAGCAGTTTGAAACCATTTTCCCCCAAGAGATAAAACAATTTCCCATTCATTTTGGTTTGATGTTTTAGGCAACTCCGTTTCCACGTGTACCACAATAAACTTCTATGCAGACTCAAATCACTGGTTGCTCTTGTAAACTGCCACTTTTAGCACAATCTTCTGTACAAATTGTTAAGGGCTGACAGCAAAGGCATTAGAATGGTTTGTAATACATTTCACTATTTACARATTGGGGTCTCCAGAGCCCTCTGAATGCTCAACCTGACACAAGCAGGATCTGAGCATCACCTCAGAAAGCACAGCCTCACTCCTGCTCCCTCCCTGCAGCAACTTTGGGTTTCATCACAAGAGCTCTCGAGCACAATTTTTAGGTCCAGAGGAATTATCACCCCTGCACTGGGTCCAGCCTGTGGCTTTATTGTGGATTTCTGGCTGAGAGAATATTTCTCCCCAGCTTTTCCAACTGCTCACAGCTGCACTGCTCCACTTATGGTATCCTTAAAATAAAAAAAAAGTCTGGAGGGCGAGGTGAGGCAGAACAGGAGGATATTGGGGTGGGGAGATCTGAACACGAGGAGGCAGCCAGGAGAGGAGGAATGGCAGAGAGGGCAGGAGCATTGGTGGTGTGGGGTGCTGAAATGGCTCGTGGCATGCAGGGCACTGATTTGGGCTAAGAGCAGTGGACATGATGGGCAGGGACATGCAGGGAATGTGGCATCAATGTGGGCAGGGACAGTGCCAGAGGGGCTGCAAGGGGGGCACAGTTCTCAGCTGTGTTARCTCTGCAGAATAGGTGGGGATCATTTGCTGGAAATGGAAATCACTGAAATTAAATAATTAAATCCTGGCTCGTCAGACCCACTCATCATCTGACAGAAAAAGGCCTTGCATGCGGCTGTCCCAGCCACCAAGAACACTACAAAGCCCAGGGATGCATTTTAATGGGACAGATGAGGGGCAGCACAGGAGAGGCTGGCTATCCCCACACAGGAGTTACACAACAAAGCCACACAGGCTGGTCCAGCCAAAAGCTCCAGTTACTACCAAATAAAACATCCACAGTTCCACATCCCAGCCACGGGGTATTTGGTGGGGATTCACTGCTCCAAATCAGGCTCCACTCAACAAAATCATCCCCTTGCCCTTTCCAAACTGGAACAACAGTGTCACAAAATGAGAGTGGTGCCTGGAAAAACCCATCACATTCCCAACTTCCCAGAAGAGAAGCTAGAGCACAATCTAGAGCAAAATCCTGGCCTTTTTTAAGCCAGGGGCAGACCTGCCTTTGCTTCCACAGARCAAGGAGTTCAGATCCCCATTTTAGCCACCACCCCTTGTGTCAACAGGATCTGGAGATGATTTTCATTTACCCAGCAAACAAAACAGAGACAGATGCACTAACTAATGTACCCACATTAAAAGGGATCTCCTGAAACTGTCAGCTCTCCATGTAAACAGATTAAGAGCTGCCCATGACATACCAGAACACTTTATCTGAAAGACTAACTTTGGTCCAAGCAGTGTGTTTCAAAAGTTCCTATCAGAGCCCAACTCCATCRAGCCTTTGAACACAATGATTTGAGAATGTATGGTACAACTGAGTCATCTGGCATCAAAGGATGAGTAATCCTTAAAATTTATGAAAACAAACAGTAATTAAGACACCTCCATCATCAGAGACAAAGAAAGGGACCCAGCAATCATGAAACAGCTTTGAGATCTGCCATGCTTATTACAGCTGTTAGAATAAACCAGGCATATTGAAAATTACATGCAACAAAAATAAACTGTAATCAAGCTTTTAAAAGCCTGTCCTTGTTTCTCTTGGTTTTACAAACTGAAAGATATATGCAGTTCCTGTGGCTATTTGGTATTAAACAACAGTAAAAAAAAAAAAAAATAGAAACAGTAATACTTTGTAGAGGATCATAATGAATTTATGCAGCAATTTAAAGCTGGTTTTTAGCATTGCAGTTAAAACACAATCCAGCACACGTTCCACTGCCCTACTTCATGCTCCACAAGTTAAAGGRATGTCATTTTGTAAGATGTTGCAAATACTGGAGCTGAAGCAGCACAAAGCAGATAAGCTGTGTGTTTGTGTCACCTGTTAACACCTGCTGCCACACACAAATGCTGATCTACAGCGAGGGAGGCTGCAGGTCACATTTTCAGTGGGTATAAACAGGGATAGCTGTGCCAACAGCATGGGATTTGGCCTTGTGTACAAATCTTTTCYTCCCCTTTGTATTTTTCTCCCTGGTGTTTATATTGTACCGTTTCTCAAGTGTGTTACTCGGTCCTTTGAGGTGATCGGTCCTCAATAAATCAACAAGTTCCCTTTACTTGCCTTTAATGCAACAAAAATTAAAATCCTCAAACCCTCCTGACCCATAAAATCCTACTATATAAAAACTCTTTGAGAGCAAGACAGTGAAATAACTGATTACTCAAATGGTGTATAATTAATACTTGCATCAATGTAGATATTCTACACTGGGATCTACATTCAGCATGGTGGCTAAGTAAAAATGAAAATAAAACACGTGGCCTAATGGAAACATCATGGAAACACTTTTTTTTTAGAGTCTCTCCAGGAGAGATGAAATCAGGGATTAACAGCAGGGAAAAAACAAATCTTACAAAAAGATTGTAAGCAGAAAAGTCCAAAACACCTTTAGTACAAAGCTAAAATTTATCATGGGTAGGAGCTTGGAAGAGATGTGTCAGCACAGAAAGTTCCTCGAAACAGCAGAACTCATGAGGCTGACAACACCTAATAATGGATGGAAACAAGCCCAAAAAGCAGCTGAATGAGGACACTTTTTGGAATCATCTGCTGCTTCCATATTAAAACACGACTGGATCCAGGCTTGTCTTGTTCCCTAAATAAGCCTACCACATGGGTTMAAGGGCCATGAGAAAAARCAAAGATGGAAAATGGAAAACTTGCATGCTGCCACAGGAAAACCTGTCTGTGAGGAAGATGTGACCCCACACAAGGGACACAAGGGCTGGGGAGGCACCAGGGACACAAGGGACACAAGGGACACAAGGGCTGGGGAGGCACCAGGGACACAAGGGACACAAGGGACACAAGGGACACAAGGGACACAAGGGCTGGGGAGGCACCAGGGACACCAGGGACACAAGGGACACAAGGGACAGAAGGGTTTGGGAGGCACCAGGAGGGCTCCAGGGCCAGAGGGATGGTGTGGGGTTCCTGAGAAAGCAGCCAGACCCTGTTCTCTGCCCTCTGTCAGGGCTCCCCAGCCCCAAGGGCACCTCWGGCTGCTCCACCTTCCCCTCTCTCRGGGTTTCCTGTGTTTGTCCCACTCCCAGCCCGACCTTTGGCACCGCTCCTGCCTGCCAGTCCCACTAATCTCAGCCCAAAGTGCTGCTGGTGCTGATGGCACCCACAGACACTGAAGAAAAATGCTCTTGAACCTGCAAACACGACACAGAGCCACCCCACCTGCACATCCCGTGGTTCTGCAAAGCCTTTTACACCTGCCCTGGGGCTGGGCAGCTGTGCTGAGCTCATCCTCMACTCCAGCATTCCTTTCCAACCTCTGAAAACTCCCCAGGGACAGCTGAGGAGCTGCTCCTSCATTCTCTCCTGTCCAGCTCCTTTCTCCTGCACCTCACCCTCATATCAATGTTCTGTAAGAACACACCAGGTTAAAATTCCCCAGATCAGAATATGCAGAAATGGCTGGAGCTGGCATGGCTATTGCTCAAGGCCAACCTGAGACAAAATGGAGTGACTTAGCTCTTATTTCTTAATTTGTATATGAGCATTGCTGCAAACAATCATAATATTCAGCTTGGACATTCATAATTAGCAGTACAGGCAGGATTTGCTCCATAATATTAATTATTTTCAGTTCCTGTGACCAAACCCACCAAGAACAAACACCCTGCTCAGAAAGCCTCTTGGGAAGACTCCTGTTCAGAACTCCCCAAATCAATTATGGTCTGGTAAATATTTGAACTCACTGGACAGAGGCAAAAGGTTCTGCAGGTGTTACTGAAATGCTTTTGCACACAGAGGAGGAAATCTGTGTGTAACAGACACCAACACCTCTAACTCACCCATCCTTGCCACCATAACACCATCAGGAGGAATCCAATCCTTTCCTTCCCATCAAAGAGAACTCACAACCTCAGTGTGAGTTGTGCAGGGCTGTGAAGGTGCAGTCTGCTGAACAAAGCTGTCTGTAGGGYCAGGAATCTGTGCTCTCATGGACTCTGTCACTGTACAGGCAAACCCACCTTTCACTAACAAAACCCACCCCATGAAAGGGAAAAAGGGAAAGCTCACAAATCCCATTTCAGGGAAGCTGCTGCACCAAGCCAGAGCCTCCCTACAGCTTCAATTACCCCATGAAGGGTTTTTCACTGAACAGAGCCCAGTGAAGGCAAAGCAAGGACATCCCCAAACCCTCCAGCCTTTGAATCCTGTCCCAGGAACAAAAATGCCCCAACACAGGCACCTCCACTGCTCCTCCCACACCGCCCCAGCTGTCTCTTAACCTTGACTACAGACAAAGAAAACACCCTTTTTGCTTTTGCCTGCTGGATGATGCAAACCCACTTGCTGACCTTTCTGGATGAACATTTTTCGAGTGTGAATGGGCCAGCTATGATCTCACTACCTTGTCAATGAGGAGGAAGCGGGGAAAGCCTTTTCAACGTTCCATCAAAAGAGAGCTTTTATGCAGTCTGACATCAGGGGGAAAACACAAGCTGGGCTTTCCAAGGGCACCGCCGAGCAGCTGAGCAGAGCTCTCCAAAACCGCTCCCACCTTTCCAAGGACCCTCTCTCTCCCAGCCAGCTGCTTAATGGCATGAGCAGACACTCAGCTCTAAACTTAGGATTGGCAAAAGGCTCACAAAACCATCAATTACATCAAAGCTACAAGGGGATCTGACTCTGGAGGGCATAAATATGGATTCTGTTCTAAGAGTTCTGGTGTGACAGTGGGGTCAGCCTACAACCTTTACAATGAACATCCTGTTCCTGCTTGACCTCTTGTCCTTTTTTTTTTYTCCCCTGCTACTTAATGACTGCTTGGAGCAGTCTTGGGGGAAGAAAAAAAAAAAAATGTCCTCCAGAGCTGGCTGACGTGTATATTGATACTGCTGGTGGCAATATATATATTTACACAGCCACGAAAAGCAGCTGCTAAGCTGAGCCTACTTTTAGCTGGTGCCCTACTAAAATGAACCCAAATCTGCACTCGTGCAGCCCCAGCAGTGACACCCTGCACAGCTGCTGCCAGGAGTTTGCAGTTTTTTTGGGAATGCTCAGTGTCCCAGCAGTTTTTTTTGGGAATGCTCAGTGTCCCAGCAGTTTTTTTTGGGAATGCTCAATGTCCCAGCAGTTTTTTTTGGGAATGCTCAATGTCCCAGCAGCAGGGGATTGCACAGCCCAAACCCCTCCTCTGTGATTTATCATCTCCCCTCTCATCCCTGCAGGGCTGGGAGAAGCAGCACACACAGGTACCAGCAGCAAATTCACAGCACACCTCTGAGTTTTGCTGCTCTGTGAGTGTTCATTTCTACACAAAACTACCTGGAGCTGCATCAAACCCAAACAAAATATCAAAATATCACAACCCTGAGGCACTKTGCTGTTTAGCTCCTAAGGCTAAAACTTAGAAAGGCTTAACTTGCAACCTTTCACCTTCCCCAGTTTGTTCTCAGCCCTCGAGTAATTATTAATCCAAATTTTTACCTCATTTGTAATTGTTTCTGCAAAGCATATCCCCAGGAAGGCAAGGCAGCAAGCAAGCGTAAAGTATGATWATTTTGGGGAACACTGAGGGAATCTCAGATGTTTCTCCAGCTTATTTAGATGCAAAAACATTTTTCAGTTGCTCAGGAACAGAAAAGAAAAAGAAATCCTGCCCAGACACATGTCCGCATGTATGAAAAACAGTGCATGAAAAACAATGCAATGCCTTAGGTGCCTGACTTTTGTTCTAGGATGCACAGCACTCAGTGAACAGCATTTTTCTCAAGAAATYCACTGCAAGTGCAGCAATCAGAGTGCTGTGCTGAGCAATTTTATGTTCAAGAATGTGGTGGGGTTTTTTTTTCAGTTCTGTTCTTAAGAAATTCAGGGCAACAAGAACTCAGAGTCTTCACAATACAAACGCTAAGTGTAAGTCTAATCTCCTACACACAGATGTAGATCAACAGCACTTGTTTAAATACTGATAAAAATTAGAACACAGTGAAGCCAAACGAACATAAATATTTCACGTAATATTTACTGGAAAGTTGCAATAGGGATTTTGTCTAATGAGTAAATACAGCATGAAGCTGTTGAGTCTTCTATCCCTGGGGTAAGATAATTTGAAACACATTTTTTCAGATCAAAAGTGTTATGTTGTCAAATATAAAAGCCCAATTTAGTCTGCATAATATTTAATTAAGGAAACAGCATTCCATACTGCGATAGATTTATTTTTTTAAGTCCAATGCCCCTTGAGTCATTTTATCTTCTTAACTTTAAGATCTGTACTGTGCGAGATCATGGGAAAGGCACAATCAACTTTATTTTCATTACAAAAAAAAAAAAAAAAAAAAAAAAAAGAAAAAAAGGGGAGAAAACCTAAAGGGAATCCTGTGAAAATCAAATGCAAACCCAAGATTTTCCAAGGATCGTGAAACTTGAAAAGGCCATCTGCTTACTGAAAGCAGAGGGGGCAGGAGGATGGATCGTGGGGGTTTGGGTCACAAGGCACAGGCACGGGGTAAGTGGAGTTTTTTGGAGTTTTTGGGAGTTTTTTGGGGGTTTTTGGAGTTTTTTGGGGTTTTTTGGAGTTTTTTGGAGTTTTTTGGAGTTTTTTAGGGCCCCGCTGCTCACCTTGACACTCCTGTGGTGTACCCGGGACGGCTGGCACTTGACACTGCTGGTGTTGCAGCAGCCGGTGCAGCGCTTCACCTCCACGCAGGGCGGCCATATCAGGAAATTGGCCGAGGTGGGGTCGATCTGGCTCCGGGGGATCTCGTAGATCACCGTCCGCGTCTTGCACACCGCCGGGATGGCCTCCTCTGCGGGAACAGCACCCACACACGGCGGGTGAGCAGCAG
>NW_026623789.1:342433-354823 GCF_030028575.1 Malurus melanocephalus | reverse complement strand
TTGCTCACAGCTGAGCTGTGCTGTCACCCTGGGGACCAGCCTGGCTGGCTCCCAAAGCCCAGCCCTGAAATGAGGGGTTGCAGTGGCCTGGCTGCCAGCACAGCTCCCAGCACATGCCATGAGATAAGACATTCCTGGCTCTCTGGAAGTGACAGCAAGCCAGGGGCTCCTCCATATGCAGTGACCCTTAGAGCAGCTGTGCAACTACAGCTGTTGCTTTCCAACACTGGGGTCATCACTGCACCCAAACACTTTCACACAAAATGCAACACCTGGCAAACTCAGGAGTTCAAGTGAGGATTGTCTGTATCAGACCCAAATTGGCTCAGTTAGGAAACAACCTGCACCAGCTCAAAACATTTGAGACTCAGGTTTCCACTTCCACAACTTTAACATCCCCCCATGAGAGAGTCTGACCCTGATTCCATCCACCATTCCAAAGGGCAAATGCCATTTCTTCTGAAGTTATCAAAGCTTTGTACATGGTGGGGTTTATTAATTTTTTTATTTCTCAAATGAGGCAAAACCACCAGAGCAGCATGACCAAAAAACCTGCAGCTAAACCAATATCCTGGCAGGCTCATGTAAGGTGAGCTTGTAGAGGATTATAAAGAGTAGCTCTGTACAACGTGATGCTGCCATGATCCACGTATTGTCCTCAACCTGGGGAATGTTTAAGAAGTCGAGCTGATATTCTGAAACAGTCCAGAAAAAAATAGCAATTTGCAGGGACAAGTTGTTTGCTGATAAGTTCTCCAAAGACAGCTGGGATTTTATTTTTTTTTTTGCCTCAGAGTGGAAGCTTGTGATAGCTTTGGGTTAGATGTGTCAGGGAACTGGAACACTGCCTGCACTTCTTCACTTGATTCTTAAAGCACAAGAAGCTCAGGCCTAGCCTGTGCCTGCAAAATGAAAATCCAGGCTTAGWTTTGATAGAGATGCATTTCAACAGACTAAACAGAGTGAAAATTCCTACTCTCAGCCCCCCAGTGCCACCAACTCCAGGAGATCAGCAGATCCAACACTGCAGATAGCTGGCAGCTCTCCCAAGTTCCTGAGCACCCCCAGGTGCCACTGAGAGTGATGGGGAGCATTCTGCACCTTGCAGGCTGAGGTGCCAACGCCTCAGGCTGCTCCAGAACCTCTGCTGTGCCCAGGCAGCCAAAGTGACGGGTGTGCCTGCCAAATCACACTGCAAATCCCTGCTGACAGCAAGCTGGGCCAGCTCTGGGCATCAGCACAGTGCAAACACACTGAGGGACCACCATGGGTAAGATCAGGGATGGTATCCACAGTCCAACAGAATGTGGAACACTCACAACTGATCAGATGAACCAGCATTGCATACAGATCCTATTCCAGCATCTCTGTGAATTTATATTTGGGTTGTGTTGGATCACCATCATTATTAATAAGAATTAAATCCCCTGTAAACATTCCTAGTGCCTTATACAGTGATGGAAATCAATGCCCCGGCGTTTCCATCAATGGCTTTTAATTTTTGGGATAAACCGTATTTTTCTTGTGAATAAAGAGTCAAGCTGTTTCCTTTTGTGGAGCTWCTGTACTGAAAACTCTACCAACTGTTGATGTTTTTTAAAGCACACTGCTGTAGTTGTTCCCCACACTATGAATTATACATTGAATATCACAGCATTTTCTAACCRAGGTCTAGCTTTCCAACATGCTGCAACAAGAAAGTGAATGTAAAGAATTTGTGCATGTCTGTCTCCTATGGACATCCTCCAGAAGACAGCTTCTCAGGCAACGGCTCGTTTTGTGCAAAAAAGAAAGCCAGAAGCTAGAAATGGCCTTTTTTTTTTTCCCTTTGTGCACGTCACATTTTTCCAGTCAAATGTCCTGCTTGGCTGACCAAAAGCACCCCCTCTGCTTTCAGTCCCAAAGTACAAACAGCTTGTTTCTTACCAATGCTTCTTTTTCTGCGAATGGGCACAGGACGGTTCTCTTGCACATGTTTGGCAGAATGAACACTGTAAGATCTCAAGTTTGTTTCTGAAACATCGTCATATCCTAGAAGAGGAAACAAAATATTAAACCTCAGGTATGTTATCTGCTGCCCCACGGGTACAAATCTGTGTTGCTCATATGTACAACACCAATTCCTGCTGTAATTAAGTCTAATGCAACCCCTTTTAAGACACAGACACTGAATGTCATGCATAAGCATGCACAATTTAATTCCAATATCCATTTTACTGAAAATCCCCAGAAACCGTGCACACACTGTGGCAGAGAACCATAGCTAAAGTAAAACAGTTGTATTTTTTTATGTGAAAGGCATAATAGGGCTTTTCTTGCTGGAAAGGTGTAGAAATAGGAACAATAATCCCGCATGTGAAATGTTTTTTTACAAATATTTTGAAGTTCTGGTACGAGGCTGCAGTAGAAAATACGGTATTAGACCCAACAGCAACAATGCTGCCTCTGTAAATTTTCTGTTGCTTGGTTTTCAGGGCAGCACTAGGACAGAATCAAAAGCAAAAAGTAACTAGCATGGGTTTCCTTTTAGCCTCTCTGTTGCAGAACAAATCCCCTGTGAAGTATCCTAACCTTTGGAGGGGCATCTGAAGCTACTGCAAACTCTGGGACTGGATCCAGGCTTGTCTTGTTCCCTAAATAAGCCTACCACATGGGTTAAAGGGCCATGAGAAAAAGCAAAGATGGAAAACTTGGCATTTCATTTATCATAAAAAACAACAAAATAACCRCTCCAGCTATTTGGGTTTGTTAAGTGAAGCAGTTCAGGTCGTGTCCCATGCYGTGGGGTCTGCAAAGCACCAGCACAATGTGCAAACAGGGACAGAGAGCTGCACACAGAGCCCAGGACACCAAAATTAACGGGTTTAGCACTCTGCTGCTTGCAGTGTCCTCTGCAGCATCACTGAAGAGTTTTCCAGGTTTCACTGCTGGCTCCGAAAAAAAACTGTGACATGCTCAAAAAAAAAATGTAAAAAGGTATTACACAGTTCACAATTACCCTCTCTGCAAGCTACCAACACCCTACACTCCCATCYTCTGCACTGCCACACTCCCTGCTTCCACTCTGCTCTGTGTACACAGCTGACTCCAACTCTGGAGTTTGTTTTATTCTCGGATTTATTAGGAACACACATCACAARGCTCTGCTCCACAAAACAACCAACTCCTTTTCTCCTCCAAGGAACACACAGCTTGTGAAATCACCTGCACAGCCAGGTGAGGCATGAAGAAAGCAGCATCTCCAGCACCTCAGGAATGAGTTCTGCATCTCAGGCTTTATCATCATTGGAAAATGCTACTGTAAGTAGCTAAGAGTAGATAAAATGGGAAGTCCAAGAGGTAGTGCCAGGATCACCCACTGGTCGTGCCTATYCTCCTTATCAGCTGAACAGATCCTTTTATTAAATTAGTCATTGTGAAAGCCACAGTCTTCATTTATCCAAATTAATTGGCTCCTCGTTCCCACGTAGGGTGCTTGTTTCCTGTAGATTTTGATGGGAAATTCTRGAACCTGACTAATTAGCTGGTACTGGGCCTTATTTGCAGTCCCAGTCCTGTCATGTAACACGGCAATGACTAAAAGGTTTTATTTCTGCTTTTATTGCACCCCATACTCCAGAAAACTCATCAGTGGTATGAATAAAATGGCTTGCCAGAGATCCCACAGGAAGTTTGCAACTGAGCTGGGGAGTGGAGCCAGGTCTCCCACATCCCATTCCGATGGCAGCAGGCCATCCACCTGATCCCAAATGGTGTTATGCAAAATGAGGATCCGTTCTGATGTGCCTCCAGCCCTCTTCTGTTTCCTAGCACTCAGCCACCCAACACCTTAATACTGACCTCCTTTTTTGGCAGCTCKGAGTTGTCACAGCCTCTCCCTCAATTTGAGGCAATGAAGTGATACTCAAAAGAAAGCAGCGTGAGTTCTGCTCAGCCTAAGATCCGAGCTCGGCTCAGAGCAAGAGGCATCTCCGTCCACAAGCAAAAAGGAGATTAAACACAAAATTAATGCCTCTAATCCCAGCTGCTCGGTGGGCACGGGCACCAGGCTGGAAAGGGAAGCTGTGTGTGCTGCCACTGCTCCAATCCCACACCCAGAATGCTGGCACAGCTCTCTCCTGGCGTGCAGGATCTCCWGCTGCCTCGGTTAAAGAAACCAGTGAGAGGGACAGGGCTGGTGTGATCARCTAACCAAAATGCTGAGCCACGTGCTCACACATAACTGCAATCAGCCATTCCCCAGCACACTGTTTATAAAGCAAAATGACACCTCCAGGAGCCTGTGCTGCTCATAAGATGATTTTGATTTCCAAGGTGAAGAAGGCCTCT
The DNA here is from genome assembly GCF_030028575.1 of Malurus melanocephalus. NCBI lineage: Eukaryota > Metazoa > Chordata > Aves > Passeriformes > Maluridae > Malurus > Malurus melanocephalus. The sequence continues at coordinate 350,494 of NW_026623789.1, read as the reverse complement.
GGCTCATACTCTCAGTGTCTCACTACATATCTTAAGGATGTACAGCATTTCCTCAGTTCACATCTCTCTGTAAGGGTTACAAGAGATCTACACAGCCAGCTCAGCAGACTGCAAACATGTTCCACCCAATCTCAGTGCATTATGCAACACAAATTTTATAATTTCTATCGACACAGCATCCACGTTGGGTYTAATGAACAGAATCGTGGGGCACATGGCTGGAGCCAGAAGACACAACAATGCTAAAGGCACTTAGTGTCCCCCTGATCCCCTCAGGCATTTGGAAGGAATTCCATTTCCCAGTGAAGTCAATGGGAAAATCACTGCACTTCAAGCAATGTTTAAGTCAACAGGAGTCTTGCCCAAAGACTGAAAAATCACCAAGTCAGATTTGAAACTCACACGTGGCTCTGGCCAGAAGACTTTCTTTTATTTCATTAAAACCACGATGCTACAAAAAGCACTCTCTAGTCTGACTTTAAGGAAGGCTGATGATTAATTTGTATCAGTTTTCCCTTGATTTACTGATTTAGATGCAAGGTAAGGATAAGCTCTAAGAAAAGGAAATGGGAGTTTATGGGTGCTTAGCACCTCACAAAAYGAGGCTTAGAGCAGAAAGCCTAGAAACGGGCGGTTCTTAGTTTAGAACTCAAACACTGCTCGTCACCAAGSGAAGATGGAGGATGCTGCACAGAGCCAGATTAGTGCAGCTCTCTTTTAACGTTTTAATAATAAAAAAATGTTTTCATGGCAGCYGATCAAGACATTTCTCCGTAATCTTTTATGTACTGACAACATATCAATGATGGGCATAAAAACTCCTGCAATTAGCCTTGGTCAWTCCATTAGTGTAGCTGAAATTGTTCTTTTTTGTCAGATTGGCAATTTTCCACTGGGCCATGGAATATAAATCACAGAGTTCCTGTGACATTCTGCCAATACATGATTACTCTTCTCACTCAACAAGCATGTAGAAAGCATCCTAAGATTACTGCTATTTCACATTTATCAGTTTCTACTTTTGCCTTTCCATCTTCTTCCCAAACTATTTTATGTGAGGTACAACTCCCCAACACATGCAGTCTTAACTCAAACTCTTCTACACATCACTTTGATGTGCATCCAGAAAGTACAGATCCAAGACTTGTAGCACCAACAGCAGCAGTTTAGGAAATTCTCATTATCTCMATTTTTCCAGGAATTCAGTGTAAGGTACAATAAACTGAAATGGCCTTTCTTACAAATCGGTCCTAGAGCCAGAAAGCCCACGGCAACATGAGTCTCTTTTTTTGATCTTCTTTTTGGCTGATGCAAAATATGCCCTTCTAACATCCAACTGCAGAGATAGATGTCATTAAGTTTGCAACTTTGATCTATTAAAGGAAATGTAAGTAGCAGCCTGCAAGATCCTGTTTTGTTTAGGTTTGTTTTTCTTCCCTTTACCTAGGTGTGATCGACCAATTGCAGAAGAGGAGGAAATATTCCCTCATCTGTCTCAGGAAAAACACGGGCCACACATGGAAGATGCCTTTCATGATGTGTAAAAGGTGCAAGGGAATCCAAAACATTGCACTGGAGCATCCTTCATTTGAGCACCACACCAAAAGCTTCAGAGGCAACAGCTCATTTCCCAAAAGACTCAGCTCTCCAGCAGCCYAACACTTTTTTCCATGGAAGTATACAGTTAATTTAGAACATTTCTCCACTTAACAAAAGCTGCTCTGCTAGCTCTTAATCACAGGCCGTTAAATTCACATGGCCTAAGGTGACCCTGGTGGATGCCCTTAACCCATGCAAAGAGGCACACTCAGCCCTGCCTTTCCCCATGCAAGGCAAGATGACTTGGGGAAAAATCTGTTCCCAGCAGGGAGGCAAACATAATAGGTGATGAAATGAACCCCACCTCCCACAGGACAGATGGGAGAGGTGAAGCGCCAGGAGAAGAAACCACKCTGCTGAGCCAAAGAGAAGAGAGGAAATGCCCCCGTTCTGGGATTGAGCCTGCTCGTAGTAAAACTGTACTCTGCACACTAGAGCTGCCTACTTCCTGGGACTGTGCATGMTTTCTGCTCCAAACAGGGTCAGCTTCTGCTCGCCTCCAGTTCTGTCACTGCCTCTGGATCCTGATGGCAGCAAATTAAACAAGACCCTGCTCCTGATAGAAGAGAATRTTCATGCTGCCTTTGCCCTCTGAGYTGGACATGCAGCACTGGGCTCTGACAAACTGGCCTGGATTTTCTTTTTTGAATACAATGATAAGCTCCATGTTGGGTAGTGTTTTTCTTTAAGTAATATGCCAGATGGTCTGGGGGTGTGGTTTCTAATTTTATGAAGGGGGTTATCAGTCATCTCTGCGCTACAATATAGAGACCAAATCTGTCAGAATAGAAGAAAAACCTGCCCACTCTGACTTACAAAACTTACTTTTCCAATTAAAAATATATGTTTTGCATTGCAGGAGAGGAAGATTACTGTTCTTCCTTCATTTTTCCACAGATTCCGCCTTGTTACTCAGGAATATCAGACATTTTCTTCATGCATGCCTGATCCTGCAAACTCTTAGCCTACAAGATCATTCTTAATTCTCAAGTCCACCCACTGAGTTTAAACAGGGCTACTCACATGCAGAAGGACTGGCAATACCATGCACTAAAACGAGGGAGAGAACAGTCACTGGAGTGATTTTGTTCTCAGGCTCAGTTTAAAATGAGTACAAAAATCACTCCAAATGAGAAATATGCCTACTGTACGAGCCCTGCCTGAACTGCTGCTCCCTGAAGGCAATTGCAGCCCTAAGGAAACACATTTCAGAAATATCCTCGTACCAGGCACAACGAGAAAACATTTGATTTGCTAATTCAAGCTAACACTAAATATAGTAAACAGGCCCGATCCTGTTTACTGAGGAAWGCGTGGCAATTCCAACACTCGATTAGTCACTCTGATAAGCCTTTAGTAAGAATTACTCATGACAGTAAAGCCTGCAGGACTGTGCCCAGGAAAAGCAAATGTGGGTAGTAAAGACAGACTGCTCCGTGAAAACCCAACCGTGCCAGTGCAGCTCAAAGCACAGGGCAAAGGGAGAACTCACACAAGAGCTGGTGAAAGGCTGATTATTTTGGTTTTATTTTTTAATATTGTTTTGAGTTCTTGTCTTAAGGAATTACTGTTTCACGGTGAAAYAGTAAAATATTTATGTCTCTTGTTTCTCTAATGGTTTCTAAACTGACAAATTGCAAGAAAACAGCGAAATGAAATGGGTAAACTTGTGGCTGACCTTTTCCATTTTTGGTCTTGCATCCTCTGGTTAATATTCGCCATGAGGTAAATAATTATTTTCTGAAATAAATTTCTCTGCTACATCTRCCCATTTATTCAGCTCCTGCCATTGCCCCACTTGTCTGCCTGATTCTCTTGCAATGGAGCCACGTGAACTTTTGCTCTGCTTCCTTCAAAGTGGTATTTAAAAATGAAGCATGTGCTTTTTACGCTGAGGTATTTGAAAAAATAATGTCTTCTGGTAGCTACAGAACCCTGACTCAAAAGCAGGAGCAGCATGCACTATTTTAAAATGCTAGCACTCAGATCCAACCCTTCTGCAACAGCAGCCAACTCTACTGAGTTCACTGGAAAAAAGATTTTAGCAGTAGTGCACTTGTCTGGTCCAAAACAGCCTTCAGTGGGGAAATATGAACTGCTTACCCCTTCCCTGTTGTGAAAGTTTCTTTAATTGCAGTGATAAACAACAGTGATGAAGARCTGCTCTCCAAAAATATTAAAGCGATGCCAATCTGGTAATTAGTAATTAGCCTCTATGGTAAAGTGTTGTGCAAGACAGAAATATTCCCATTTTCAGTGTAATGGGAAAACATTTGCTCCCTGATCACATGAAAATTGAAAGCTATGACTGTAAAACACGTTCCTAGTGCATTCCTGCTCATTAATAGAGCACTCTGCAAAAAGCAGYGAGTTAAACTCTGGAAGGATCCTGCAGCACTGAATGAAGGTGATTGAACCTGGCACTGACTTTACAAAAATACACAGCATATGGTTTAAAAGGAGATGGCCCAGTACCAATGCAAGCAAGAACTCATTCATTTTTCTCCATGTTCGTGCTCCAGTAAAGATGCAGGCTTCCCCTGGGCACATCAAAGGTGCCGGGTTTATTCTCTCCCAACCGAGGGAAGAAATCACCAGGAACAAAGTGCATCAAGTGAAACCAAATGATAAGGAACCCTGCAACCYCCTGCTTCTAGATCTGATTTACTGCAGCAACGATCTGTTAAACTGCACGTTCTCACTACACCCATTTGCATGCCTAATGATGCAGAAAATAACCCTGCACTATATTCTTTTGGGGAGCAAAAAAGAGTATTTYTCAGGGTAAGCTTCATATGCAGGTTCCTGTTTAAAATCAGTGCGGACGGTTTATTTTCCTTTTAATAAAGCCCAGCGCTTGAAGAGACATTACTTCATTCATAAATATTGTTTTAGATATTTTAAATACCTCTAGGACAGTAGTTTAAAGATAACAGAACAATGGCAGGACCAACAACAAACCTTACGGCAATTCTCCGCTGCGAGACGGAGAGAGCTCTGACACCACCGAGTGGGTCACAAGGTCCCTCTCCACCCTGAACCCCACGAAGTTTTAATTTCGTTTAATTTTTCGGCCCCTTGGCCGCCGCCTGCCCGTGACACGCAGCCCAGGCTGTCGGGGCCGGTCCCGCACGGAGCGCCGGGCGAGCTGCGGGGAGCGCGGGGCGAGCGGAGCCTCCCCCGGGGCGGCGGCGGCCGACGGCGCGGAAGGAAGGAGGACGGGACTAATTTACCTACGGAGTCAATCTCCAGGAGGCGCTGCAAGTCGCGGATGCTGTGGATCTCGCTGTGCGCCAGCCGCTCGATGAGCTCCTGCGGGATCTCGGCCTCCTTCAAAGACACACACACCGCGGGTCAGCGCGCAGTGCCGCCGGGCGCGCCCGCAGCGCCGGCCGTGGGGCGGATCGGGGCTCGGGGCTCGCCGGGGAGGGWGCGCGGGGCGTTTGCCGGGATGAAGCGGGGGGGAAAATCCACGCACACACCCCCAACACGGCGTTCCGCGGGGCGCCGGAGCGCTCCCACCGCCCCCGCCTGCGCGCCCGCGGGGGCTGCGCGCCGACTGCGCCACGGCTGAGCGGGGCGGCAGCTCCGCACGGCCCCGCCTGGCAGCGTGTGCCCGGCAGCGCCCAAAACCCGAGCCCCTGAGCCCCGGCTGCAGCCCACCCACCCCGGGCAGCGGCTGCCGAAGTTCGCCCCGSTGGGAGCCAAGTCCCCCGCGGGCGCGGGCTGCTCCGACCCGGGCAGGAGGAGGAGGAGGAGGAGAACCGCGTCCCACGGGGTGGCCGCCATCCTACCAGCGCCCACGTCGCGGCTCCCAGTGCCAAGCAGACCCGGTCCCGGGAAAAGTTACAGCCGCCGTGCAGCGCYGAGCACCGCGCTCGGCCCGACCGGGGCCACCTGTAGCAACCCCGGGACGCGGCTCCGCGCCCCCTCCGTCCCCTGCGGGCGGGCGAGCTCCCGACTGCWCCGGGGGAGCTTCACAAACCGGGGAGGGGCGTTTTGGGGCGCGGGGGATTCCCCCAAGTTCTGCCCGMGGCACTGGCGGTGCCCGCGGCCGCGGTGTGCAGCGCTGGGCGCCGCGGGGGCGGCCCGGCTCCGCGCACCCTCGGCTTCCGCACAGCCGCAGCCCGCTGGCACCCGCGGGGCGTGGATATTTTATCCTACRTTTATTATATATGTAATATATATTATATACATATTAATTTTTCAGGGCAGCCAGCAGCCCGGGTGCGGAATGCACGGTCATTCCCCTTCGCTTCTGCCATGCATGAAATGGCAACTTGCTGCCAGGCTCGGCCGCGCAGGGCCCGGGGCAGGGCAGCGCTCCCGGCGGGGCCGGGGTGCGGGGATGCCCGCGGAGCCCAGGTGGGCAGCCCGCTCCCTCCCGGTGCCCTCCGCCGCGGCTCGCCCCGACCCCCGGCWGCGGCGTGCCCCGGGGACCGGCAGCGCAGGAAGCCGCTCTCACCTACCTCGGAGAAGGTAAAGGACAGGTAGCCAAAACCTATCAGCAAAACGCAAGCCCAGGTCCTCATCGCGGTCTAGTGCACTTTAGACACGGAGGGAAGGCAACGCTGATGGAGAGGGGCTGCAGGCCGGCTCCTGCCGCGCAGGAATTCAGTACCATCCCTCAGGGGAAAGGCAGCGGGGTGGCTCGGGGGTCCTCCGCATCCAGGGTGGGTCGGGGCTGCCCGGGGCGGCGGTGGTTTAATGACGGCGCGGCCGCTGTTTGTACGTTCCCCTCGCTACGGGAGCGTGGCTGCTCTCCCTTCTGCCGCTCTCGCTCGCTCCTCTTGGCTCTTAGGACTAGACCAGCCGGTACTTCTGCATATTTGCTTAGATCAGACCAAAGTGAAACCCAAGGAGTCGATCCGGAGCGCAGCCGAAACGCCCATCACCTGTCTGGGGCGGCTGCCCCCCTCGCGCGGGCGGCGCTGGGGCCGCCTCCCCCCGCCGCGGCCGCCGCTCCGCGCCGCGCCGGGACCGCGGGGCTGCGCTCTCCGCCGAGGGCCGGCCCTCCCCGCCGTGCCTGCCCTCCACCCGGCCCCTCCTCGGAGAGGGGAAAAATCAAAAATCTTTATTGATACGGAGCGAAATGTTTCTCCTGCCGAGAACGGGTCCCGGGCTCCCCTCCCCGGCTGGGGCGAGGTCAAAAATAATAATTAATTAGGAATAGTAGCAGGGATAAATCGGAGCGGTATTGCAGGATCTCGCGGGCTGCCTTGGTGCAGTTCCTGCTCCACTTTGCACGGGAGAAAAAGACAGGAGGAGGAGGAGGAGGAGGAGGAAGGGGGAGAAAAAAAATATATATATGCAAGAAGGTTTAAATCCCAAGGGGATCGGAGACGAACTGCAACTCCAGGCAGAGGGAGGCTCGGGGCTCGCTCCGGAGCGGTGGCCGGTCTGGAGCGTGGCCCCGGCGAGGAGCAGCATATACCGCTCCCGCCCCGCCGTGCGCCGCCCCCGCCCCTCCTCCCGGGTACTCCCGGCACCAGACCCACCAACAACAAGTCGTGGGGGTGCCGGCAGCTGCGGCGCCTGCTCCGGGGCCAGGGGCTCTGCCCACTGAGAGGGGAAAACAAGGAGCCGGCGGCGGGCAGGGGCCGGGGGGAGCGGGGCAGCCCCCGCCGCCGGCCCTCTGCGGCACCGGGCGGGGGGGCGGGCGCTGCTGCGCAGCAGCCGCCGTGTAACCTGGCGGGCTCGGCCGTGTGCTCTGCCTTTACATAAGGCACAGCGGATCGCCATGGCCACGGCGCGATCGTGTGTGCGTGTGTGTGCGCTTTCTCAGCGTTGTTATTCTGTTTTAGCGGGGGGGCCTTGCCTTTTGCAGAAGGGGAGGGGCGGAGCGGCGGAGGGTTGTGGTGTGCGGGTTTTAACGCTGCTGTTGCAGCGCAGCCTTCATTGCGAAGGACAACACGCACGCACAGCCTTAAGGAATACAAAAGCACCCCCAAACTGTACGAGAGGCGGGGGGGGAGCGGTGCGGGCGGGGGGCAGCGGAGCCCTCCGCCCTGCGGCACCCGGCTGCGGCATGCGCGGGTGCGGGGCTCCCCGCCGCGGCCGCGGGAACGCCGCGCCCCGGGGCTCCGCCGCAGCCGGACCCAGCCCCCGCAACTGCCCGGGGCCTCCGCACCTTGCCCCGGCCCCCCGCGACTGCAACGGCCCCCTGCAATTGCCATGGACCCCCGCACCCCGCTCTGCTCTCCGCAGCTGCCCCGGCCCCGCGCACCCCGCACCGACCATCCGCAGCCGCACCCGGACCCCGCAGCCAGCCCCGAACCCCGCAGCCTGCCCCGAACCCCGCATCCTGCCCCGAACCCCGCAGCCGGCCCCGAACCCTGCAGCCGGTCCGAACCCCGCAGCCGGCCCCGAACCCCGCATTCTGCTCCGAACCCCGCATTCTGCTCCGGACCCCGCATTCTGCTCCGAACCCCGCAGCCGGTGCGACCCGGCCCCGCCGCTCCG
>NW_026623789.1:331903-341631 GCF_030028575.1 Malurus melanocephalus | reverse complement strand
TTTTTTTTTTTTTTTTTCAGACAGAAAATGCTGAGCCAGTGTGGAGCCATTCTCAAATGGCTCCTGATATAAAAAAAATGACCCGAGTGCCACACTGCAGCAGAGCCATCCATGCAGGGCAGGAGRCAGAGCAGGGCAGGACACTCTGGTAGTGCCATCGCTTTCTTACATGGCAGAAGTAAAAAGTGATTACTTCAGTTTAAAAAAGTCTTATATGCACTTACCATTTTCTGGGGTTAAAGAAGCAATTCTTATGGTCTGTGTTGTCATAGTAATAAAAAAATAATTACTAAACAGTGAAATAGATTCTGACAGTACMGGCTGGCTGAGCATTTATTCCTCTCCTTCCTTCCTTGGTTGGCTAGTGCATTTGGGATCAGAAGTGCTGGATGTTTGTAGCTCTTGCAAGTGGTATTTCACTGCAAAAGCCAACAGAGATAACTCCTGCTTTATCTTATGGTAAAAAAAATCTATGCAGTTTTGATTTTTCTTACATTTCCATCATTTTACAAGAGACCTACTGCATCAGCATCTTTTTTTAATCTGTCATTGTGGAGCTCAGATAAGCATCTTTCCTCTGGGTCAAGTTACACTTGGAGTAGCTTTTAACATTAGACTGTTTATGGGGGATCATTACAAATATTTGATAATAATGCAAAATATGTAAGATCCCAGAGGAGAGCAAAGACCAGGGAACATAAATAAAATTCACACAGATTCTGCAAACAACTCTATACTTAAGTTGCCTGTCCGTCTGCTTACAAAACACACTTTGTCCTTGTCTGTTGTTTGATCTAAAAATRCATTTGTTGCCTCTAAAAAACCAAAAACTGGTGTGAAAAACAAAACACCAATGCATGTTTGTTTCAGCATGGCACCTTCCTGCAGGCTGCACATGTGTGCACCACACATGAAATATCACATTTTATATAATACCCACAAGGAAGGAGTGACAAGGTGGTAGTTACAGGTTACAAGAAAACCTGTAACAGGTAGTTACAGTTACAAGAAAATCAAAACGAAGAACAGAGTGTCAGAAAATGAAGYTTTGGACTTTTTTATTTATCTGAGAGCAGGCGAGCGAGATGTTGCTTGTCTAATTTAAAGCACGTACTGTTAGAAGTCTCTCAAATGTCAGGAATTATAATGGAATTACACCATGACAGAGTGTTGAGAGGGAGGGTTCCCAGGGTTTGCACAGCACTGGGCATGGGGGAAGGGGTGCAGATGCTTTTTGACACAAATTGAGACCACATCAGTGTCACCAGTGCTTCCTGTGGGTGGATAAAGCTAGGGCACCCCAAATCAGATTTCAGCACCCACCAMGGAGCTCCATGAAATCCCTGCTGGCTCAACTCTTACAAACACAGGCTGGGCAGTGTAACAGCAAAAACTGGTGTTTCACAGCCCTGTGGGAGAAGTGGATGGCCAGCAAGGTGGTCACTGTGGCACTTGGAGGTGGCTGGACCACTGGGGACACTGGGCTGGCTCCAAAGTGGCCCCTGAAACCCAGGGCATCCATTTCAGAGCTCAGGCTGGTCACTTGGTTGACCCTCCGTACATTTGTTGAGGTTACAAGAGGAATCATTTCATTGCAATGGCATTCCTGCTGAGGGAATCTCGGAAACCTGTCTGGGGTTTTTTTGGTTTTTTTTTAAGACTTGATTTTAGAGGGGATTTTGCCTCATAGATGATCCAGTTAAAATTAACAAAACAATGAGTTTGGRGAAGGGTTTTTGTTGGAAGGGTGGCCTGCTTTTATTGCAGTGTGTGTTTGGGGTTGGCCAKAGCTGCTCAGTGTGTTGTGCAGGATACATCCTGCCACCACAGCTGTCCTGGCTCTGGAAAGGGACCATAGGAAATACTCTCAGAAATTTGAACCTGCACCGTTCTGTGTCAATGCCACGCAGTGGATAACAAAGGATAAAAGTTCAGAACATAAAATCCAGAAAGCTGGACAGGAAGATCACCCACTTTGGCCGGTTCCTCTCTGGTTTTGGACATTTTTTAGCCTAGGGCATGTGACCATGCTGGGGGGGGGAGCTCATTTTCCTGCTGTGCAGCTCGGTTGCTGCCTGCCTGTGGAAARGTTGGCACAGGTGCATGGATTGCAAATGCAGAAGGTGCTGATGGCTGGCACACCATTCCCTTGCCTGAATCCCAGCCAGTAAAAAGCAGCAAGCAAAGCTGCAAGGAGACCAAGCAAGGCTGTTACTATTCCAGCTGGTACACCTACAAATATAATTTCCTTCTTTTCCATCTTTTCCTTTTGGATCCTTGCACTGGCTCTGTCCTTCTGGCTGAGCATTGTTGTCTTTGTARCTTTTGTTGGTACAGCTTTCCAGATGCTTTCACAGTTGATAATTTTATTAAACGGTTATGAGATGCAAACCTGCTACAAGGTTGAAGCTGAGTGGAGTGATCAGAAGTGATGTGGAAAAAGATTCATGATGTCCCTGCCCCAAACACAGGGTGGCCACGGCCAGCACCCACTAAGGTTAAAGCTACAATATTTCTGGAGATGTTTTGCCCTCCTGTGAATGGGGCAGAGTCCCTGTAGAGCTGATCCTCCACCCAAAAGTACCCCTTTGAGTTCAGTAGGGGTTAGACCCAGTTGTCCCTGGTTTAATAGCCAAGAAGGACTGTTAGTAAGGCTCGTGTTAATGTGTTCTTCTCTCCCCCAGTGCCCAGTGCTCCTTTCCCAGGAGGTTCAGCAGCACAGTGGAAGGCGAGGGGCTGTTTGACCTTCCCTGCTGCCGGAGCCATGCTGAGTGACACACAGTTCACCTTCAGGGCTGGAGCATGAACTGGCAGCCCTGCCAGCCTGGCTAGCAAGATACCATGTTTAGGCATTAAACTAGGGCACTTGCATACCAGCMCTGGCCGCTATTTTAGTGGGTATATGAAGCTGATCCCTGCTCCCCACCCCTGTGGGACAACGGAGCTGCTGTGAGTGTGGGATATCCTCTGCCTGGTGGATCGAGCTGTTCAAAACGGGCTGTGTTTTGTCAGGAATACGYAGTTCATCCAGCTGAATGAGTGTAAAAGCACCAGCCCAGCTGAAGGTATGCTGATAGCAGCTATAAATGAGAGCAGTGCACACAGGGCTCAGTCCCTGGGGTCCTGTGTGTGCTGTGCTCRTGTCTCCTCAGCAATGGGGGTGTAAAACCCTTCTCCTCTGACTCAAATCAACGCCAGTCGCGGTGTGATTCTGTGGAGACCATCCAGGATGTAACTCAGCCATGCTAAGTACCATAAAATTGTGATATTATTCTTCATTGTTTGTAGCTTGGAGGCCTGTAGAGGCCTAGCTTGGAGCAGTCGGTTTTATTAAGCTCCATCCAAACACAGTGAGATAGTTGTTCTTCCCCAAGAATTTGKATTCTCAAAGTGCAAGCCGCCCCGTTTGTGTTCTTGTATCCATGCAACTTTGTTGCTCTTACAACATTACACATTTGTCCTGTGAGATTCCCTCCCTTACAATAAAAACTCACGAGAATGATACACACATTTTCAACTACGAGCACCCCAGAGACCKCAGGCTCCAGCAGTACCTAAAGGACATGGGAGATTTGGAGGCTGCTGTAGAGGAATTGCTAACTCACTTTGAACTGCAAATGTTTGTAATGGCTGTGAAGTTTTCTAATTGAATTTCTGACCTGTTTTGTCACAGAAACCTAGTTAATATAAGGGAGGGAGAAAAGTAAAGGATTGGTGATTGGTTTGCTGCTTTTTTTTTTTTTGACAGAAACTCCAGTACAGAGTTCTGAGTGCAGTTTTCTTTTCATTTTCTTACACTTACAGCAGCCTGGTGCTCACATGGTCTCAGTGGCTGCACATCATTCAAGGATCATGCCTGAAGTCCCCAGCCCAGTGCAGTTTCTCTCCAGAAGCCCTTCATGACTCTCCAGACTCATCCTCCTTGAGCACTTCCATCCTTTCCAGACACACTGGTACCCACAGACCCACTGATGGTGGTGGTCAGACCAGAGCAGAAATTCCCAGGGAATTTGGTGCTCTCCACCTGTTTATTCTCAACACTTTGTGCTTAGGCAATTTCTTGCTGAGAGCTGATAAAGATCCTCCTTGGCCACAAGGCACATCAGTAATCAGAAATGCAGGGAGGGTGTCCACACCCTGCCACAGGGCTGTGGCCAAACCCCAGGTGAGAAGCTGGGAGCAACCATTTCCAAAGTCCTTTTCTCACCACCTCAGGACAAGTTTTRTCATTGCCCTGCTACATTCCAGGTGCAGCAGGTCTGTGAGAGGCATCTCTGGTCACATCATTTGCCTGTGTCACATGGAAAAGTCTGAACTTGGTCTGTCACCTGCTAGCCACCATTGCATGATCCCTGGGGGTGTGTTCTTGATACACTGCTGGGACACACACCCACATTTACACCAGAATTTAATTTCTTGGTTCTTGCAAAAAGTGAAGCGCGGAACCATAGAATTGTAGAATCATTCAAGTTGGAAAAAACCTCCAAGATCACCGAGTCCAACCATCTTCTCCATCTTATTGAACGTAGCATTTGTTTACCTTTCAGCAGTGGTTTGTGATGCCATTCCCATCAGTTGGGATACAAAACTCCTTCTTTCTTGGAAACCAGTGAGAAGTGAAGCCCCAAAGCAGAGAGCAGGCAATGGCCCTTTAAGCATTGTCTGTTTAACTGTAGCACGATCTCTCCTGCACTCGAGTGCTTTCCATAAACAGCAAGTCATCCTGGAAGGGGAGGGAGAGGATGATAAATAATCCTGTTATTCATGCGACTGCGTTCTTTCATGAAACTGGGAGAAGGCAAAATAAAGTGGCGACTGCGAGACTGAGAATGAAATGCAAGGCAGTGGGTTGTGTTGCTGCAGTTATTTGGGGGCTGCAAGAAAATCTGGAAGGGGAAAGGTGAGCAGAAAAGGTTTAAAATGCCAAGAAGAAAGGCAGGAGACAGGACATGAAAGAGCAGCTTTCCCTGCATCCTTGCTTTGTGTCTCACTCACTGCTGGCTGTGGTGCTGGCTGTCCACCACCAGCTCCCACGGCGTGGCTGCCTGAGCCAGAGGCTTTCCTGGGTGTGCACCTTGTGGAGAGAGACAAATGTGGGCAAATCCTTGGAAAAAATCTCATGGAACAAGGAGCAAGYACAGAATAAACCTGTTTGCTGAGGGGCCTAGCAGATGAGCTRTAATTATTTTTTGTGGGACAGTAATGGTATTTCCTTCATGACACTTTGTTTCTGATCCAGAGGTGCCTCCCCAGTTTGTGTTGGAGGTGCCCACACTCCAGTTCTCCATCTGTGCTCTCTGTGAGTCCCCTGGGCCCTGAGCTGGGACAGCTGAGGCTCAGAGATCCCTCCCATTCCATCAGCCCTGCTCATGGGCAGCTCCCACRGAGAGCCAGCACAGACAGCTGTGGGGAACATCTGAAACCACTGCAGCTGTCTGCTCTCTGTCCAGGGATGCTCCTGGAAACAGCCTGGCCCTGTCCTGCTGCCTGATTGCCTGGTACCAGCCCATCTTTGGCTTGGAAGAGAATCTCATCCTGGGACAGTGTGCCAGCCCTTCTAAGACTTCACTAATGGCACACATCCACTTCAGCAGCATCGGGACTGGGATGATGCAGCCACATTGTTATAATCTTCCAAAAGTGCCTCTTCCCCTTGCATGGCATCAGTGCAATTCCTTCAGGCTTATAAAAGCTTRAGCCTTTGTAAACAAGGCAGCCTTGAAGCCTAGGTATTGTGGAGAGAGAACTCTTTTCCATGTCCTAAATATTTTGGATGGGGAAATAAAAAAAATAAAAAAAAAAAAAAAGAATAAAAAGGAGAACATTTAATCATCAGCTTCCTCTCTAATGTAAATGGGACCAGCTCCATCCAGCTTCAGCCCAGTGTCTGTGTTACACTCGCTGTGCAAAGCTCCCAGTAAGGCAAGTGGCAATTACACATGATGTGATGGGRAAGCCACAGATACCTTTGTAAATACTGCACCCTCACACGAGCCACAAGTATCTTTCCTGAGACACCCTGCCAAACTAGCAGGTGTTTTTTACATCAGGCCTTATATTAACACACTCCTACGTATGTCTGGCTGCATCTGCTGCATTAACAATCCCTCGGTGCATAATGGCTGGGTTCGTTTGTGGAGTTTAATACCACGGGCAGGAGCCCAGCCACAATGCACACAAACCTCAAACTGCTTCTGTTTGTGTCACAGGGCTTACTGCTGCACTTCTTTTGCTGTCACTTTTTATTTCTTTCTTTCTTCCTCTTGCTGYGTTTTCCCCTTGTTCCTGCCCATCCATTCGCCAGTTTGTGGTTTTCAGATTGCCTCCATCTCTTTATTTTCTCCATCTTTTGCTGTGTTTTTCCTGTCCCATTTCAGTTTCTGTGGATGCCACAGAGGATGAAAGCTGCAGCCAGCCAACCCCAACTTCTGCAAAATGCTCCAAAAGCCCCAGAGTGGTTGGATAATCCTCTAACCAGTCTGGGGCAGTGCCATGGGGGCTGCTGGGTGGGGATACCACCATTTCAACTCTGGATGCTCCTGGTGGCTGCTGTGGAAGTGAAAAAGGCCAGCTCAGGCCTTCTACTCTCAGTGCAGACTGCAAATCCAAAGCCACTGGGGAAGTCATGTGCCCTTAGTGTAAAAGCCTGTTTATACAGAAGCCAGTGGTAGAAGTCTTTGGGGATTAGTCTTCTATTGTAATTATCAATGACTTTAAATTATGTTGTGGCCAGGCATAAAAGCTGTTCAGAAACAAAGAAGGGCTGAATATGAAGCCAGCTGTCATAAACTTCTACAAAAAAACCCACACCACTCTTTGCAGACCTGACACTAAAGTTAGGTTGAWATTTCCAAGGACACCAAAGATGTGTGTGTGTTTAACTCCCACTGAAATGGGAGTTGGAGGCATTACTTAATGAGAAGGATTTGAAAAAGACTCTTCTATCCCCCTTTGTTTAAAATTAAGATGCCAAATTCAAACATCCATGCCAGCATGGTCTCTGTTTCCATTGCTCATTCTTTTAGTCGTGTAGTTGTTGTCATGGTCCTTCATGGAGGTCTCACCTTTGGTCCCAGGCTCTTTTGGCCYTAGGTTTAGCTTTTTGCAGTAGTTCCACGGTGTGTGCACACACACAAAGCACAACAGCTGGTGGATCTCTTATTCATGGCTTAATCACTTCCCTGCGGAGGTGTGYGGTGTGCTGTGTGGTCTTGCTCAATCCTGGAGCTTCCTGAGGGATGGAGCAGGAGGGTCAAACACAGCCCAGATTCAACCCAGCACTTGGGAACATGACTAAGCCAGGGCATGGCATGACATCATTAGGATGGACCTGCTTCTTTTCCTGGCCTTAAGCAAGCGTTTCAGTCCTTTGGAGTTTGCCTCACCACACCCTTCCCATCTCATGCTTATCTCGGCATCACACTTTGAGCCTCCTACTGGTTTTCCACACATCTCCTCTGACTTTCCCCAGGCCATCCATGTGATCTCATAACCACAGCTCCTCTGCTGGTTCACCATGTGCCCCTGTCCCGCCCTTTGTCAGGATTTGCTGTATCACTGCTGCTTTCCTATCTATCTGGAATTTCCCCTGAAGGCCCTGAGCCACCTACTCCATAAGTGTCATCAGACACCTTTTGCTGGGAGGGACTTTGGTTTCTTTGTTCCATGGTTGCATAATTCAAATTGGCTGTCGATTTAATTCAAAATGCCATCAGAGCAGAGCAGAGCAGAGCCTYTGCATTCACAGCACTTGAGAAGGATAAAATAGTGATAAGGAGCCAGATGGCTCAAGAGAGTAGGAATCATAGATGGAGTCTGTAACCTCACYATCTCTGCTCCAAAATGCAGTGAACTTCATGGGCTCAGTCCAATTTCTAGTGTAGACATGGTCAGGCCAGAAAAGCTTCCCTTATAAACACCCCCTGCTTTGGCTGGGAGGGCTGAAAAGGGGTGTGAGGGTCCCTCAAAACAGAGGAAATGTCCCCTGCTGCACAAAGGTGATGCACTGTCCAGCAGTGTTTGTGCAGCATCTGTGGCAAGGGAAATTTTACTTGCAGCAATGCCCACCTGGCCAGCTTCCACAGGGAAGACATTTCCTTCTCTCCCAAATTACTTTTCAAGCCATTTTTAAAATTGTCTCRTGGCTAAGTGTCATGAAAACTGCAGTCCCAGAGGTCTGACTGATCCTGTGTACCTGGTGAGAGACTCCTCAGAGGTGAGAGAACTTCRCTGAAGTGTCAGTATAAAAAATAAGAAGCAAGAAAGAATTTGTGTTCGGAGCATTCCTAAGATAAAAACAGTGTGAGAACAAAATCTGGCCGTGCACACAGGAGCCAAAARCCTTACTAAACCAAGCTACAATTTCTTGCAGCACAGCTTTCCTTCCTGCTGATGGTTATTTTCTAACCTCGCTGTGCAGGAATTGGAAAGAAGCAGGTGCCAGAGAAGAGGCCACGCTGAAATGGCACTGAGGTCATCACACACAGAGCAGGAGAAAAGCAATCCAGCCTGCCAGGGTTCATTTRCTAAAACCATAAAAGCCTGATAGGGCACCAGACCCCTTACTGGTAAASTCTTCTACTTTATGTGAAGGCAGAAGAGCAAATAACTGTTTTTSCTTGCCAGGCTTCTTGGTGTGGATGTTGTGTTTCCTCAGCCCACTTTCACTCTGCTGCTCTCTCCCAGATTCCCCTTGCCCCTGCTGGAAAGCTGCCCATCAACTCCCTCCACAGCTTAAGGGCCAAGACTAAATCAGCTCAGTCAGGCTTGTTAGAATCACAGAGTCATTAAGGAAAGTACCTCTAAAATCATCAAGTCTCACTATTCACCCAGCACTGCCGAGGTCACGGCTGGATGGTGTCCCCAAGGGCCACACCTACATGTCTTTTAAATCCCCCCAGGGACAGTGACTCCACCACTATTCCAATGCTTAACAACTCTTTTAGTGAAGAATAAATATCCAATCTAAACCTCCCCTGGCAGAGCTTGAGGCTATTTTCTCTTGTCCTATTGCTTGYTGRAGAAAAGACCGACCCYCTCCTGGCCACAACCTCCTTTCGAGTAGTTGTAGAGAGCAAGAARGTCCCCACTGAGCCTCCTTTTCTGCAGGCTGAACCCTCCAGCTCCCTCAGATGCTTCTCCTCACACTTGTGCTCCAAACTCTTGTTCCGTGGGTTCCTGAGCTGGTCCTGCCCCWCGTGTCCACAGCCCTGTGTCAGCCCCGGGGAGCTGCTTCATACCATCCACAACTGTTTGGTTTAGATTCGCGTATCAGGCCGTGACCCTGAACTGGCTTCTCCCTTTAAATTCCTTCCACATGGCTCTGCCCACACTGTCCACAAAGCCTCTCAAAGAAATGCAGCTTGGAAAAAAAAAGAAAAAGAAAAATATCTGCGAAGAAGAAAAACCCCTTCACAACAAAATGTCCTTCTCTCCCCGGCAGCTCYGCTTGGGTGCGGTTTTCCCAACACTCCCCCGCAACCGAGGCACGGAGTCTGTTCAGATCTGCTCCTGCTGGCACTGCAGGGACAGGGGAGCATGTCCCCCATGGCTGGGGACAGGGACAAACACCCACACTGCAGGGACAGAGGGACAGGGTCACCCCATGGCTGGGGACAGGGACAAACACCACACTGCAGGGACAAACACCCCATGGCTGGGGACAGGGACAAACACCCACACTGCAGGGACAGAGGGACAGGGACAAACACCCACACTGCAGGGACAAA
>NW_026623789.1:297354-331397 GCF_030028575.1 Malurus melanocephalus | reverse complement strand
CACATAGCCCCATGCATAGGACACCTTCCCAGAGTCTCTGCATTGCTGTAAAACAGTGTTTTTTACCCAGTTTTTATCCCCAGAGCCTTGCTGCCCTTTACCCTGTGCCCTTGCACAGCCCTGGGATTGAGCAGCAGCTCCAGGAGCTTTCTCCCCAAAATGAGGAGGCCGGGACAGCCCCTCTCCAGTCTCTCCCTTACACATGAACATATATATAGGACTGTCCCCTTACAGTGGCAGCTCCACACATGTGCTGGTGGGCGGGTAGCTCTGCATTTGCCCTCATGATTTCATGCCAAAAACATTTGCAAGTTCAGCTTGCCGCTCGGTTTCCCCTCTCTCTCTCTCTCTCCTTCTCCCTTTCAGGGTTACTCCCTGAGTCTAGAAAAGCGTYCTGCATTCCCCCACCAGGCCAGGGGCTTCTGCATCCCTCCAGCTTCATCTTCCCTGCCCYAACCTCTTAAAGATTGTCTTAAAGACTTTCAGTAAAATGAAAATAAATTTTGCCATACTCATTGCTGTTATTGAGCCTTCCCTTTTTGCCTCTTTTCTCAGCAGCTGTTTTGGGATGATTAATAATTCACAACGAGGATTGGCACAGCAATGGTTAAAGGGATGAAGCTGAACTGACGCAGGAGCCTGCTGGACAGAAGCAGTTTTAAAAAGTCTTATAAGTGTTATTTTTTTCTTTAGGAAAGGAGTGGATTTTTTTTTTTTTTTTAAGTGTTGTGAGAACAGGAATGTTTCTTTTTTAGCCAATTCCACATACTTTTTGTTATAGGAGAAGATGTGGTCTGAGGGTTTTAGCAGAGGCTAAAACAGGGGAGAACTGGATCTATTTTGGTGGTGTATCAAGTGGATAGGAAATAATCGAAAATGCTGCGTTAGAAAATGAGTTTAGCAGCAGCTCCAGGCGAACCCTGTTCCACAGCRAGCCCTCCTTCCCCTCACCTGCCCAGCACCCAGCAGACCCGTGCCACTGGGGGCAAATGTGCAGTTTGGATTCATTTCCATCCTTTGGCCAGAAGACATTCCTTTAATCACGCCCTCCTGGGAGCTGAGGTTGTGAATGTTTTGCTGTTGGTGAAATGAGGCGTGCTGGCTGCCAGAGGCTGTTACCAAGCTGTGTTTTCAGGGGGAGCTGCTGCCTGCTGGACAGACAGATCTCTCATGGGGATCCACGGGATGATGCTCTCACACATCCTGGGTGATGGGCAGCCTGTGGCTTTGCTCAGACTGAACACATCAAACATCCCTCACAGCAGCCTCCTGCYTTGTATTGACTGTTTGTCCTTCCCCACCTGCTGCCTGGGCTGAAATCAGAGCTCAGATCCATCCATTCTCATCCCAGCACCCTGTCTCCATCACACCCCGCTCAGAGGGAAGGTGATGGAGTTTTTCCAGGACACACATCCCCTTCTGAGAGCATTCACTGGTCCCATCCCTCCAGACACACCTCCAGGTCTGCCTCGCCTGTAATGATGGGTGGGATGTCAAACAGATTAAAAACCAGAGACCAGAACTTTTTTAGGTTAATCTCCTAATGCAAAAGGATCATATTTGGCAGCAACTTAAGGCGAGCTCTCATCAGTTTGTATTTCTGCTTTTCTTCCGTTTAACAATCTAATTTTTACATCACTGTGTGGAATTATTACAGATAATCCTCCCGCAGTCTGGATGTGGAACTCTGTGCTGCCTGTGGGAGATGGAGACATGGAGGTGCTGTGCTGGTCTAAAGACTGTCTGGAGGGGTTTCAGTGGGTAACAGAAAGCTCAGGGTCACAAAAAGAGCTGCTGGAGACACTTTTGGAGGAAGTGATCTTTCCTGTTTGCATCTCACCTTACACTTTGATGCAGGGGACAGTTGGCAGCGATTGAAAACTGAAATATTCTCATTGCTGCTGAAGAGAAACTCACAATTTTTCCCTGAAAAACTTGCACACCAAATGGAAATTTTCTGACAAACTATTCAGCCAGAACG
This sequence comes from Malurus melanocephalus, assembly GCF_030028575.1. NCBI lineage: Eukaryota > Metazoa > Chordata > Aves > Passeriformes > Maluridae > Malurus > Malurus melanocephalus. The sequence goes on along the minus strand of NW_026623789.1, from coordinate 329,416 downwards.
ACCTTTTGTGCTGCAGAACAAACTGTGATGAACATTTTTTTTCTACCAGGTTTTTCTCCTGACATTATGAATCCTGATGGGGGATTAGCTAGCTCGGCTCGTTATCAGCACATGCAGCATCAGAAAGGAGGACTTGGAGTTATGTGAGATCTTGAAAACAACCATCTGATGCCAATATGCAATTTGAGATGCTGCCTGAACCAAAAAGGAGGATTCATGGGCTAAAGTTGGTGCTAATGTTAATCCCAGCTATGGATGAAGTTGCCCCAAGGCTGAATTTGCCTCAAGAGAGGCAATTGGATTGGAGTGGATTAACTTCTAAGAAACTCCGAGTGAATGAATTAGGGGGAATTACTGGGTAAGGTCAGCAATGAAATCATGAGTCCACTGCAGAGGAAACAGGATGCATTTCTAAAGGGGGCTAAGAATGGCCCTTTTGCTAGATTTATGGGGCTGAGGTGATGAGCGAGGGTCAGATAATAACCTTTCAAACCACCAAGGCAGACCAAATATGCTTTGCCGTGGCCCGCTCGCTTTTCAATGCATGCGTGTCATGTTTGGAAAACAAGGCCCCGTCTGTCCCTGGCCGAAACAGCAGCAACAAAATAACGCCGCTTGTTAGGGAAATGCCACCGCGGAAAAAAAAAAAAGAAAAGATAATTGAAACATTCAGGCTGGCAGCAAATGGGGGATAAAGGCAATAAATCCTGAAAGTACGCTGTCTTATCTCAGGCAGGAGCTGCTCCTGGGCCTGGGGAGGCCTGGGGAGGCCTAGGCCGTGCTCACTTATCCTGAGGGCCGGCCTTCTGCCAAGGTCATGGATCGGGATACAGAGGGATGATGAGCCCCAAAAACATCCTGAGGTACCTGTCCCTCCTCCTGCTGCAGCTGCTGTCCTTTCCAGGCAGCGAGAGAAGAATCTGCAGCGTTTTGGGGCGTGCGAGCGAACCCCGAAGGCACACGGTCAGCAAAACACCGCGAAACGGCACCAGGSTGGAGGTTTAGGGTGGATATGGGAAAAGGTTCTTCACACAGATGGTGTGGCAGGACACCCAGGGAGGTGGCAGCACCAGGATTGACACTGTTTGAGTGTTTGGAGAGCACCTCCAGGCGCAGGGTGGGATTCTTGGGTTGTGTTCTGTGGGGTCAGCATTTGGCAGGATTCTTGGATTCTGTTCTGTGGGTTAAGGAGGTGGTGGGATTCTTGAGTTGTGTTGTGTGGGGTCAGCATTTGGCGAGATTCTTGGGTTGTGTTCTGTGGGGTCAGCATTTGGTGGGATTCTTGGGTTGTGTTGTGTGGGGTCAGCATTTGGTGGGATTCTTGGGTTGTGTTCTTGGGTCAGGAGGTGGTGGGATTCTTGGGTTTTGTTCTGTGGGGTCAGGAGGTGGACTCAGTGATCCTTATGTGCCCAGGATTCTGTGGAAGCAGGAGGCAGAGGTGAGGCTTCACTGGGAGGGACACAGAGCCCTTTAGAGTTGTGTTCTGTGGGTTAAGGAAGTGGTGGGGTTCTTGGGTTGTGTTCTGTGGGGTCAGCATTTGGTGGGATTTTTGGGTTGTGTTGATCAAGGAAGTGGTGGGATTTTTGGGTTGTGTTCTGTGGGTTAAGGAGATGATTAAGGAGATGCTGACCCCACAGAACACAACCCAAGAATCCCACCACCTCCTGACCCCACACAGCACAGCCCAAGAATCCCACCAAATGCTGACCCCACACAACACAACCCGAGGGCTCAGGCAGCCACTCCAGGCTGTCCAGCAGCACCCAAAGGGCTCAGTGGGCTGGAGCTGCTGCTCACACCCTCCTACCCCATTGCCAGGGCTTTCCCGATGCCTCCAATAATTTCAGCTCCTGGGACTCTGAAATTACCTCAACATTACAGGGACTAAGTGGTCAAGGAGCCCCCATAATTCACCCACAAATCTGATATAAAAACTTTTCTTCTGGATTTGTGTACAGCTGAAACACGAGCAACAGAGGAGGAAAAACCTGCAAACAAAACAATATCCTCAAGTCTTSTGTTTATTACATGGCAACAAAGGTATGTGATGCTGCAAAGCTCTTGGCTTGTGGCCTCGCCCTGCTCTCACACAAGTCCTGCAGAAGTTACACAAGTGCAATGGGAATCCATGAATTTTGATGAGGAGTATCCCTGATCCCACCATTCATGCCTCGTGACAGGAGGCAGCACAGAGAAATGCTGCAAGGCAGCAGGATGGCAGTGACCCCTTCACTGCTGCCCAACAGGGCAACCCATGGCTTTGTCTACCCAGTTTTCCATGCTGAGTGTCCTCTTGTGCACTGAGATTCTTCAGGGAGTGGTTTTTCAGCTGGTTTTTCAGCTGGTTTTTCAGCTGGCCACCCGGGCAGCAGCAAGGCCCAGCCCAGCCAGGCCAAAAGGGTCCGTGGTGGAACATGGAGCATGTTGGGGCTGAAGGGCAGCTCCCCTTTGAGGTTTTTTAGAGCCCACCCTGTGCCCCTTTACTTGCTTTGATGTTCTTCAGATGGAGACAGGATTTACAAATKCTTGAGTGTAGGAAGAAAACATAGAGGACAATGCTGTTTCTGCCCCCACTTCTTTTCCCTGTCTGCTCAAGGGCTTGCTCCTGCAAATACTGCTGAGACAAACCCACAGCTGGGGGAAAATGATGTTTTCCAAGACCACTGCAAGGTGGGCAGTAGCACAGAGCAATCTGACAAGCCAGAGGCTCTCCAGGGAGACCTGCTTTTCCTGAGGAGCCAGCACAGCTCCTTACAGGGATCACAGCACTTTGAGGTGCTGAGGCATCGCTGGCAGACCCCAGCTCGCTATGGAAATGTTGCTCTGGGAAGGATTGCCTCYCTCTGCAAAACACAAACCTTCCTTCTTCTCTGCTGCAGTAATTTTTTTCTGCAATTATAACTTACACTGAGCAGCTCAGACTGCAGGCATTAACACAGCACAGGCTGCAGCCTCCCTTTACCTTCGGGTGGACAGCATGGATCAGACAGCACCCGGATGGTTTCAGCATGAATCACTCAGTGCCTCTGTAACCAACATTCCCATAACCTAAATCTATCAAAAAGGACATAAACCACATCAGAAGCCAGTTCTCAGATGCTCATTTGCTAAGACTTTGGAAATCTCTTATATTAAACAGATCATCTCTTTACGGGAGTATGAAGCTGCCCTAATTATACAGAGGGTGGAAAGGGACAATCTGGGAAGGCTGTTTAACTTTTTCTGGCTTCCTAAAAAGCTATTGTCTTGTAAACTGAGCATTCCTTCACTGGCCTGGTAGACACAACATTCTCCATGGCCCAACCAAGTGCAAGGAGCAGCAGCACCAGAGCCAGCCAGGCTGAACAGCCCCGGGCACAGCCCCACAGGGACTGGTGCTGGCTGCCCTGGAACACCCCATTCAGAGCATGATGTGCTGCCAAACTGGGCTCTGCCTGGCTTGTGCCTGTGGCTCTGCAGCAGTGGCCTCTGGCCTGTTGTTTTTTGGAAGGAAAAGGTGCTCTGGGCGATCCCCTCCGTCACACCAGGAGTCACTGTGATTGCAGGGACCTCACTGGGGTTCCACATGGTTGGAGATACAAAAAAGGTGATACAGTGAGAACCCCAAGAGAAACAGCTTCCTCACAAAGGTTGCCTCATTTSTCACCAGCCACCAAGCCAGGTCCACCCCACTGGCCACCTGAGGAAGATGAGATCTCAGGATGCCAGAAAACAACCCTGAAACCCTCTGTGCTTGCAAAGCTTGCACTGCTTTTTTCTGCAGCTGGAGGACCAACTGTGAGTAGCAGTGAGGTGTCAGCTACTAATACTAAATCACATCTTCTAGGGAAGGTCTTACTTCCATGTTATGAGAAGCCTAGGCATTCTTATTTGGCATCAGTAGCTTTTATTATTCACTTCCTTCATCTGTTGTCAATACTGTTCTCAATTCTGCTTGTGTACATGCTCTGGTAGATGCTATTGTACAGCTGATGGGCCTTAAATTCACACTTTGTGGGAGGCATATTTGTTTCCAAAGGTTTTACATTACTAGAGGTAGCAAGTCACAAAATAAAACCTTTGTTGCAAATATCATTTGAAGTTAATCTTCATATAATCCACAGTAAATATTTATGTGCAATGCAATAGTGGCTGGATTTGTTTACAGTTTGAAATTGTTAGAGAGGATTCCATATAGATTAGTCAGCTAATCTGCTGTAATCTGCTTAAAAAGAAACTGAAATGGCTTTTCTTTCACTGAATCATGTTAGCCCTCTGTATGCAGTGCCTTCAGACAGGGAAGGGATTCAGGCACAAAAGGGCATTTACCTTGTGGGTGCTCACAGCATTGCTCACATTGCAGGAGAGCCATAAATTTCCTCTTCTGCCTTAAAGAATGAGACAGCTGCAGTGACTGAATTTAAGCAGAGATGGGTGTCAGGCTCTTCTATCCCATTTCCTTGCTGCAGCTTTTGAACTGTATCGCCTGGGGATAAACTGATCTTTGATGAGGCACCTGCACGGTGTCTGCACAGAAGTCATCCTTTCTGAATTTATTCTGTTTTATTTCGCTCCCTCCTAAGGAGATCTACAGGAGGTGCCTCTACCTAGCATGTTCCTGAGTTAATAAGGAAAGCATCCTTTGCACAAAACTCACCTTTGTTCATGGGGGAAGGTATAAAAATAAAATATATAAAAATATATTCACAGAAGGTCTTTGGGTGATTGGGCATCCATGGGACAGGTGTGTCTCCTCTGGGCTGTAAGGTCCAGGCTTGGATCTCTAACAGCCCCAGGAGTTTAAACTCTAAAAGCCTGGGCAGCAAACTCTGAGATCTTCCTCCAGCCARCTCAGCAATAAGGCTCAGTTCACGTGCAGCAGGGATGGTGTGAATGGTGATGAAATCCCATCCTCAGCATTCAGAGGTTGCAGAGGGATCCCTCCAAGCCCTTGTCCCTGCTGTGGGGATGCTCACACAGAGGTGGCCTTGCTGATACAAGGTGGTGGCTGTAGCACAGGTGAGTCCTGAGCTCTCTGCATCCTGTCTCTCTGGGACACAGACAGGAACCAGGCAGGGAACACCCTGCTGGGAATAAAGAGGGCTGAAACAAGCCTTCCTGTGGGTATGAGGCAACTGGATTTCCATTTACCCACCACAGCTGGGACCAGCCAGGTGTCCATCAGCAGAGCCCACTGATATGSGGGATGGGGTTGCCTGTATCTCCCTACTCATCGCTGGTTTTAAATCCCATCTCCTTCCCTCTTGCACTGGAAAGGCTGGACACATCCATCCAGGTCGGAACAGTGGCTGCAGCCCAGCTCTGCTCCTGGAGGCTGAGACCTGGAACCTCCCCAGGGAAACCTGGGGAAGGCAAAACACATCTTGTGTTTTCCCATAAAACCATGGCTCCCGGTCTGGGAGGGAACCTGGCCTCTCATCACCTGTGCTGCCCTCTGGCAAACACACCAGGCTTTTTTTTCCCCCTTTCACACATCCCCAGCGCCGGTAGATCATTTCAGTGTGGGTCCCTCTGAATAATACATTCATCCACAGTCCTTCCCCCACCCCGTCCTCAGCAAAGCCTCCAYGAGTTGAATGCGGTGGCTCGGCTCCAGCACACACAGCTGCCGTCACTGCTGCAATTCTTTTGCCTTGAGAAAAAGCATATACAATTTAATATGCTCCTGGCACAACAGCTTTTCTGTAGCGGAGGAGGCGGGTTTGTTTATGGCTATTTTGATAGGGCAGCTTTCATCCGGACACAGGTTCTGCTGCATCTCCCCGCCCGCACAAGGGGGCCTTTGTTGGGCTTTGTTGGTTCTYGTGTTCCCATTTTGGTACCTTCTCCTGCTCCCTGCAAACCCAAGGTTTAAAAAGCCCTCCTTGCTAATCATGTTATTCTTTAAAAGCTAAATCTTGGGCTAAGAGCCAGGCATGCAAGGCAATGGGAGAGGATGTGATGCTTTACTGGATATGTGTCAAGGATATGAACCATCTTGCCATCTCATGGGAATTTGGCCCATGGAGCAGAGCTCATGGCACTTGTGGTGGCTGTTAGCAGTGACTTACACACTTTCCARGCTGGGGAGCAGCTCTGTTGCTTTCTCAGACACCTTCAGCCACGCCAAGAGCCGTTTGAACCATGCATGGGAGCACAGCTCCTTCCTCCAGGCAGGGCCAAGACGGGGCTTTTCCATCCCCACAGGAGCTGGCGCTGAAAGACACAGATTCCCTTCCGGCAGCGTTTTCCAGAGTCACCCTTACGCAAGCTGAACTGTGAACAGTGACACATCTCCCTGCTCCTCACTCCCACGGCTCCCTGGGCAGGGTGGGGTGAGGAGGAGATGCACCTCCAGGCTGGGAAGTCTCAATCAAACAACCCCGAGTCTGCAATCTCAGCCAACTCCTTCTATCTGGCAAGCGGCTCGAGCTGCCCCTGCTTGATGAGGAGAAACAATCTCTTGTGTTTTTCAGCTGCTGGGTCTGTTCCCTCTYGCTGCCTCAGTGGAAATAAATGGTGGGAGGGTTTAGCCAGCACTAATTCATTGCCACGTTCAATCTGAAGCCGCTGCGACTTTGTGCCCGGCCCACGAGCACAACGCAGAAAATGAAACCGGATAGAAAATACAACGGATCATCCGATCATCGTAAGCACATGGGAACRAAACAGAGTCACTCTGTAGTGCACATGAATTCCACACATGTGGAGGAATGCAAAGCAGCTATTGTACCCCCACTTTGCTGATCCATCTCACTGTTTTCCCRGTTTATCTGGAAAATACATACTGCATGGTACTGTACGTCGTATTTCACTGCTATGCACCATGATGTCTTCTAATGGAACAATCGCCATGCTTGTAGTCTAAGGGCAATACAAAAGTGCTTTCAAATAATAACAATACATTTTCTGTATAAAGAGGATAGGGASTAGCCACTTCCCAGAAAGGCTCGATTTCCCTGGAGCCAGCAGTATGAACATCCAGAGAGCCAGTAACAGCAGGCAGTGGTGAGAAATTCCCTACCTCATCRTCAGTCTGTACATCCTGTTTCCAAGTGCCAGCTCTGGGAAGAGTGGGGGCTGTCAGCACCCACTGAGGGTAAGGTGAATGCACCCAGYGAGTCTTGGCAGCATGAGGCTCCATTTATCCCATCGGGGCTTGGGTGGGGGGCACTTTTTTGGCAAAACTCTTTCGGCTTTGAACCAAAGCTGTGAGCAGAGGAGCAGCATTCTCACAGCCCAGCTCCCAGARATCACACAGCAGCACAGCATCTGCCAATTCATTCAGCACTGCTGGCCCATGCAGCAGCATGGCACGCCACTGTTCCACTTTGGAGGCAGTTTATACTGGAATAGGAGCAGTTTTCTTGGGTAAAATGATTACTTTTTTCCTCCGTAAGATCTCATGACTTTTTTAAGAGAACTCTGCGCACTTCAAATTGCTGCAGCACAAACGCATAGGACATGTGCTACAGCTGGTCTGGGCTGTGGAGGCTCTCTGAGATCCTTATGCAGAGAGTGAGTTGAAAACAAGGATTAAAGCACAGCTGGAGAGGGGCTGACACACTCGGAAGGGAAAAGTTACCCTTGCACCTCTGAGATWGGAGTTAGAGCAGCCCAAGGAGATGCTCAGGCTTTGCTTCCCTTRCCCAGGCAAAGTGCAGCCTCTCTTCTAGAAACTCAATCCAGATTTTGAGACATCAGAAGAATCACTCTGGTATTGGAGCCTGATCARGCACAAAAAACATCCTCAGCTTTCAGAAAAATACCAGATGGCTGCAGATGCCAGCTCCTTTGGCCAGGCAGCGTTTTCAGAGAAAAGGCCAGCTTGTTGTGAGAGTGCTGCATCCCAGATACAACTCTGCGGAGCAGCAAAGAGCCACAGAGAAATCCCTGGAGGAGGAGGAGCATCCAAGCCCGAGTATTCCCGTAACATCAGATTTTCAAGGCTACACATATGCTTGTATCCAAATATGCTCTCCTTCTCCAGAGGGAAGAGGGACCTACAGAAATGACTCTGGCTGGAAATGCTCTTATGAGTTTCTGAGCAGTTGCGTGCACTTGAAGCTCCAGYCAGAGTTGCCAAAACATTGGAAACAAGTTTAAAAAACATGCCTGGCAGTGTAAGAGGGGATAATTTGGTCTCTACATAGTGAACTGGTCTGGAATATCAAGTGTGAGGCTTTAAGCAGGTTGGTGCTCAGAGTCACCTACTCTTTAAGGAGGTCATCATGGTGCTGCTGCTGCACAAGAGAATATTCTCTGCTCTACAGAAATGGGCACAAAAAACTGACACTTCTTCCATAAATGTCAGTGAAAGGATTTATGCACCATTTAAGACGTAAAACTGAATGGGATGCACACACCTTGTGCAGCTGTCACAACAGGAGAAATGCCACCCTTAGTGTGGTGACTCCACTTCTGAAGATAACCAAGCAGCCAATAACCCAGGTTACTTGGTTCTCCAACACCTGAACAGGTAATGCCAGGCTGTGCTTGCTTGATGATCAAGGAAGGATTCGCAGGATTCATGTGATTCAACAACTTCAGCACCACTTTAGTGCCATGAAGCAGTGGAAATGCCTGAGCAAGCTGAAGTAATGTGATACACACACCAAAGCCTTGTAAAAACCTGAGGTGCAGTTCTATTAAAAAAAAAAGGCATTTTCTTTTGTCTCAGGAGTCCTGAAATGGCTGCGACACAATTAAAACCAACCAAAAAAAGAATGACAATGAGGAGTGGTGAGATGCTCTTTTCTGGGGAACGTGGGCTGGTAATGTCCTTCTGGAAGGACCTCAGAGAGAGTGGTCACTTTTGATTACTACATAATGTGAGTAATTCTCTGGAAAGACCAGTCCTGCCCTCCCGAATCATAGCAAAGAGGGGAGAAATAACACACTCTGAAAATGGAAAGCTGGACAGCCCTTGGATGCMGGGAACCACCCAAGATCTCTGTGTAGGGGCCACCACAGAGAAGCTGCAAGGACTGAGCTGCTGGCCCTGYCCTCTGCTCTGGGATGGCAGCTCCAAGCTTGGACCACAACACATCTACTGAGGTGGCCACSCAGAGCACTGCCAGCACACTGAACACCTTCCTCACCCAAAAGCCATGCTCTCCAGTYCTTCAACCWKSCTKSMMYYYKKWMCMWKGKTYCYTTTGGAGGCTCTTTCTTCTCTGAGAATCTGTCCTCAGCGTTCCTAGCCAGCCCACAGCATGAGCACAAGCCATGGCAGCAGCACAGTACATCCCTGGTGCCAAAAATGGGGCTGTGCTTCAGCATTTATTATCCATGTGTGGCCTGAAGTTGAGAGGAACGACTGGGACASATCCCTGGTGTGGTCGGGACCATGGGTTTGCCTGTGATTCTGGGGAAAAGGAGCAGCAGTGGTGTTTTGAGAAGGAAAGAGCCTGTTTCTCCCCAGGTGTACCCCCTGGATGGATGACAGGCTCAGCATCAGTCCTGAGGGTTTCACWGCTGGCACCTGGACAAGAGCAGCAAGGTCCCAGGGACACCTTGGACCSCTATTTCTTTATATAGACATATATGGTTACATTTAAACAGATGAATTTTTTTCCTTCGTGCTAATCCTCCACAAAACCAGTTTGGTTTCCATTACTATATATAGCACTGGGAATCTTAGTCTATTTTTTGTCCCTTTGCATCTGATTATTTTCAGTGGAGCTCAAAGTTTTGATGATATGCAGATTTTAACTGGAACATGACATCTACTCACACAGACTTCCATTAGCAATAAACCCACAGTGGCCACATATAACGTAGAAGAATTTTATTCATACCGTAATCCTGTCCCATCATCCACTGCAAATATCACAATTCTCTTCAAAATGTCACCGAATATAATTTTGTTCCACTTAAAGCACAGGAATCCTGGTGTTAGACAGTTACATTTCTCTCGAGATTGCTTATAACAGAACCATAATTCAAATGTATTTTCCATGAGCTGTAAAGGTTTAAAGCAAAGAATCTGCAGTGTGTCTGTGTGCTCRAGTAACTTTTAAACAGTGAAGCCAGTTTGACAAGAGATGTGTCCTGCATATTATGCGAAACACTCACAAATTTTTTACCAACACAACAGAAATGCAACAGGTAAAATAACATACTTAAGTGACTGGTAACCTTTAAAAAATATTTCTTTTAAAAATTGCACAAGAGAATGCAAAACCAGTGCAGCAAATAACCAAACACATATACATTGAGTTATCTATATAGAATGGGGGTCTGCCTATATAAATGTAGGTGATAAAAATCWCAAGGCTGGAAACTGTGAATGGTCATATTTCATAACACGTGCAAGAAGCAKAACATAATCATAATAAATAGCAGCAACAAATATACACTAACAGGACCACTGAAATTTTGCTGAAAATAAATTAAGCACCTTTAAGTGATGAGAGGAGCGTGAAGCTGAGAAGCTTTTTAGCTCTGTGAGAACCACTGCAGGCAGCTACTGGAATATTGGGCCCGTGGTGGGAGTCAACAGGAAAGTATCCAATCAATATTTTTTTATTCCAGAGAAGAAAGCATATTATGTGTCAGTAGGAGTCATTTTAGCARTTTAGCCAAGGTCAGCTACACCTCTAGTTTCAAAAGGGAGATTGCTGCCATGTTTCACTGCATAACCTTTGGCATGTCAAAGGTACAGAAAGTTTGTATTTACTCAGAAGAATGTTGTTGCAAAGAAGAAATGGAGTTTTGCCCCAACTGAAGGGGCAGGCAGTGCTGTTTAGGGTGGCTGGGATGCAGAGCTTTAGTGCTGCTGGCAACAAGAAGTTTACCTGCAAAGGTAAAGCTTTGCAAAGCATGGAGGGAGCTGCAAAAAGCTCCCTTTCAGGAGGAGCCCCAYGTCTAGGCAGGGCAGCAAGGACTGCCAGCAAGGCTGTGAGGCCCCTGGAGGAACCTGGGCTCAGGATCCTGGTGCTCTTTGCTACAAAACACTTGTCTTTTGGAGGAGAAGCAGCATTTTATAGCACTCAATTGGCTATCAGAAAAATTTTAAAAATTCTAAAATTTCATCATATCCTAGAAGAAAGGCATTTGAATTTAATTAAGTGGACCTTATTAAAAGCAAGCTGCTGTATTTGTCCCTGAGGTGCACCTGGCACCATCTCTTCAGCATTTCATATAATGTTCAGAGAAGTGGCTGAGGACACTCTGCTGAGCTTTGAAGCCCAATTCAGCAGAGAAGCCCTCACTGGACTTCTAAGGACTCTAATGTAAACCCTCATTTTAAAAAAGCTGAGGACAAATAACTTAGGTCCTAAAGGCTCCGTTTGAATTCTTACAAAACATTGTCCCTTGACCTCCAGAAGACTGGAGCAGGCTGTTTGCCTGAGCATATCCTACAAAGCAGACCCAAAAARGTTTGTGACATGGAGGAATATGGCCCCTATATCTAAGCCACAAACAAAAYCACTCAAAAGCTTTATTTTACCCTGGCTTGCTGGAATGATCAAAACCATCCTCCAACCTTTCCCCTTAAACTGCATCTCACAAATGAGACTGCCACCCATCCCATGGGATTTTAGAACCCCCCCAGTCCATAACCAGTGAAAAATCTTTCAGAAGTGACAGGCAGAGAGATGGCACAGAATCACAGACTGGTTTGGGTTGGRAGGGAACTGAAARGCCATCGAGTTCCAACCCCCTGCCATGGGCAGGGACACCTTTCACATCACTTGATCAAAGAACCTTGACAAAAGGTGAATAAGACCAGCTTTAAAGATAATAAAGAAAAGAGAAATTCATATTTTAAATAGTTGAACCCACAGTTTTAAGCYATATGAATCAACAATAGGTAAAAATCTTGTCTGCAAGCCATGAGCCCAAAAGAGCCCCAATCTTCCCCAAAGCTAGTCTTATCCAAACAGTTATCCTCCCACTTCCATGATACATGAGATTTGAGCTGACATCCACTACGTGACATAAACAGAAAAAAAAAAAAAATACACATAAAATGCACACTTCTTATTTTTTTTTCTTCATAAAGCCATGGAGCTGCACAGAGCAAATTTTAAGTGCACAAGGTCACACGAAGGCAGCTTTCCAGAGGAATCATTTAGACGGTGAGCGAAATGAAGCTGTTGTATCTCTGGATGTTTCTCTTGAGGATTTCGGAGCAGGGCCCGAGCACTCGTTCGAAGCGGGGCCGGTCCAGCTTCACACATTTGAGGGGTCCACGTGCCACCACGGTGGCTGCCCTGGGCCGGTTCAGCAGCAAGGCTATCTCACCTGGGAACAAGGACAACACTCTGTCACCTTCCCCTCTTCCAAGGGCTGCATATTCCATATTCCAATATTTCCATATTCCGCTTGTAGAACATCTCCCTTTCTATATCCCTTGATAGACACTTTACATAATTCTGTTGACAGTACAAATGCATTGCRCATGCATAATGCATGCCTGTAAAATGCCTTTGAAAACAAATGCTTTCAGACTGTTTTGCTGATTCTGGATCTGTCTCCTGTCAGCTATACTGGTGTAAACCAAGGAATGGATTCAGCTTCCCTGAAATTTCTGAGCATTGCTGAGAGCAGTGCCTGCCCTACACATAACCCCTTGCATGTAAGAGTGGGACACTAATTAAAGACAATGAATACTTGACCCAGACATGCCTGTCTTTCTGAACCATGCTTAGATGAATTTTCTTACCAAAATAATCTGATGGACCMAGTCTTCCAACTTCCACGTACTCCTCGTTGTCGGACCTGCGCTGCAGAACGGAGGCYGTGCCCTGGGGAGAGAAGGGCAGGGAGTCAGCTGGCTTTGCTCAAACCTGCTCTGTTCAAAAAGTACCCAGGCCTGAGCATTTCCTTCTGCATGCCACACTCCTTCCTGATATCTGAATGAAAGGAGTTAAAGGTTTAAAAAAAAAAAAAAATCCATCAAATTATTTGTTTGGATGCAGATATATTCAGCTCATAAAGGGGAGAGGAACAGGGCAGAACCCAGGAACTCCTATTTAACTAATGCACATCATGCTGGACAAATATGTGCTTTAATATAATTTTAAAACATGTTCTGTGTGGATGCAGAACCTTAGAGAGAGACATGTAGAAAAGATTTACATTAAAAGGAATAAAAAGGCAATTTTCCCAGGCGCAATACTGGAACATAATTTTGTAAGACAGMAACCAGAGCTTATTACTCACCCTATTGCTGAAATGGGTGGTAAATTGAGTTTTTAATGCTTGTAGCAACAAAGGGTGATTTTTTTTTTAGTGGCTTTGCCTGCTCGTGGCCTGTAGTGATCTGGACACCTGCGAGTCAGACTCAGGAGAGATGGAATGTGCCTTGTCTCCCCTTCCCTTAATAACTGCTGTACCTGACACGTGCTAATACATGTCAAAACTCAGTTACAATCTATTTARACCTTCAAAGAGGTTTTACATGCAGAAATATTCTGACCTGGAGGAAATCTTAAATTATTGTGGCATAAAGCTTTTGTAGAGGAACAGAAAAGGTATCTGCTTTTCTGGAAAAAAAATTACAGTAACATATGAGAATATCTTCTGAGTCCAAACCAAAAAAAGAGAAAAGGCCAAATGTTAACATACACTGATTTGAATAAAAAATAATAAACCTCYCTCCAGTGCAGAGTGTTCAGTGAACATTCACCAGCTGCAAATATCCCTAACCTCCTTCTACCAAAAGAAACTTGTGCACCTCCAGGAGATAAATCTTATTTCTTCTGTCAAGTTTCCCCCAAAAAATCCTTATCCCTGATATAGCTAAATTGTTCCACYGAAGCTGCAGTTTTCCAAGATCTCCCAGCAATCTGCAAGGGCATATAAATGCAGAGATAGTGTCACAAGCGTTGTTATTCACACTCGCTGCAGCTTTCAGAGCAGACCCACATTCACAAGCAGCATTCTCAGAAATACCCCACACAGGGAATAATGCCTGCATGGATCTCTCTCCTGCCAAACTTTGGGTCAGGTGMACCTCAGTAAATTGATGCTGTTCTCATTGCCTGTACAGTGCAGATGGATTCAGCTTCACAGYCACTTCCAGCCCATGTCCTCCTCTCCATCTCCATCTGGAGCCTGGCAAAAATCTAAATCTAACCCTTTGACCCAAATAGTTGTGTGCAATCCATGTCTCCAGTTCCTTTCCCAAAACTTTTTTTTTTTTTCAAATCTTTTATTACAGCTCTTTTATTACATAAAACAAACAAAAAAAAAGCCCTTGAAGTAATCATAGTGACCACCCAGGTCAAATGAAGAAAGGACTCAATTCCCCACTGCTCACCTTCAGCACTTTGCTATAAAGGTAATCACAATATCAAGCAATATTGCTTTCATCTCCCTGAGTGTCAGCTTTTGTTGTGGTTMATATTTTTCTGACAGGGTCCATGTGATACAGGACTCCAACAAGTCATCCTTCTGAAGCAATTTCTTCCACTGTTCCACTACAGTCGGCCTTTTTAATCCAAGAAACACCATATCTGCTGGAGRAGGACAGATGTGTCTGGCCTCCACAATAAACACTTGGCTTGGCAGGACAAAGCAATGCCTATTCCAGATCCATATTTTTTCCACTCTTGTTTTAACAGCCACATAGGCTTTTCCCCTTTGCCCAGTCAGAGCGGGTCTAGCACACAGCAAAACAAATTTCCTGAAGCCCTGAGAGTGAGCACCCAGATGTCAGCTCTGATTACCCTGCTTGGCCCCTCGCTGCACCAGTCACCAGCTCCACCAGAACATCCTGGAATATTGTCACAGTGACCTTCAGGGGAAGGCTGTCCACCCCGGCAAACAAAGGAGATGTATTTATAATTGCCATTCTGTATCACCTTCACTTTTGTGTGTGCCTTATCTCTGCAATCAGCACTGTTCTGATTGCAGCAGAGGAAGAGTCCAGTTGTAGGCAAAGTGTGTGAATGGGGTAAAAAGGATATAGAAATAAAATAAATAATAAAATAAAATTTATAGTAAATATATAAATAAAGTAAATAAAATATACATAAAATAATAAAATAAGAAAATAAATAAATATAAATAAAATAATAAAATAAAATTTTACAGAATAAAATATTACAGAGTGAAATACTACAGAAACAGTCCTTTATTACCCATATATACAATAGTCATACCAAATAAATTCAGTTTTGACCCCTACCCTTGCCCTCATCCCAGGTTTTGTGGCTGTTTTTTCATTTTACTTTACTCATCGCATCCTTCTGATGGAGTTTTTGAGCTTTCTGTCTTTCCTGTGCTTTACCAAACCCCACCTGCCACAAATGATAGGACTGAATAAATCCTCTGGGCCCTGTCCCAGGAGGTGAGGGCATTATCTAAAAGGGATTCAGGGACTCATCACTCTCATTCCCAAACCCACTTGGTCTCGGTGGGAAAGACTTCTCCTTAAATGACACACAAAACTTGGCAAGCTGAGTCTCTGCAAGGAGCTGCATGATCCTAAAATCACAGGATCAGGCTGCTTAGCGCTGCTCAACTTAAAATACTGCCTTGTACACTGATACCCATTGCAGCCTCCTACACCACCCAGCAAACCCTACAGAGCACGAGCTCAAAGACTGTCGAGAAGGTTGATACCATTTAATAAATCAGCCCCTGGTGATGATACTCAGCTGAAGGCAGACAGGCATGTCTTTCTGCTAGCAGACACTTGGGAGTGAAATTATGGTCTTTGGGGGATCCAGGAATATTTTCTTTCAGTCCCTGGGGAGTGCCTGTGTTCCCAGAAACTGATAGCGTTAACCTTCTCTCCTCTCCTCCGAGGAAATACGAGCATCTTATTGCAAAAACAACAAGAGTAGGAGTTCCCAAAGCACKGTGCCATCAGCACCTCTCTGCCATCCTCACCCCACGCACCTGCCTGCTCCCCCTGGCACTGCTGGGAGTGTTTATTCAACTCCTTCAGAATGCCTCGGCAGTTTGCTCTGCACAAATTTATGTGCCTTGGATATGGCACCGTGATTTAAGATATAAAAAATAAATTAAGGTTTATAATCCATGAGCTCCCATCGTCTCCCAAGTAATGAGATTTTGATAGATGCTTCACTTTTTAAACTCTCAGAGCCTGAGGATAGATGAGTGAGACATTCTACAGCGTGAAGACAGTGGCCCATCTGGATCCACACTGGGATTCCCAGGCTTATCCTGCAGCTATTTACAAGCACTAATTGCTTCAGAAGCCCTGGTTTTATATTTAAATATGAATCCTATAGCCAGCAGCTGGCCTAAGGAGCCTGGCTGCAAAAGGCAAGTATGATTCATGGTGCTAAAACTGAAATCCTGTATTTCTTTTCCTCTGTTCCAGCTCAGTGGGTCAGATGGGAGCACTCCCAGGCAGCACAAGGCAAAATGTGGTAGCCCATGTTAAAATGTGGTAGCCCGTGTTAAAATGTGGTAGCCCATGTTAAAATGTGGTAACCTGTGTTAAAATGTGGTAGCCCATGTTAAAATGTGGTAACCTGTGTTAAAATGTGGTGGCCCGTGTTAAAATGTGGTAGCCTGTGTTAAAATGTGGTGGCCCATGTTAAAATGTGGTAGCCCGTGTTAAAATGTGGTGGCCCATGGTAAAATGTGGTAGCCCATGTTAAAATGTGGTAGTCCGTGTTAAAATATGGTAGCCCATGTTAAAATGTGGTAGCCTGTGTTAAAATGTGGTAGCCCATGTTAAAATGTGGTAGCCTGTGTTAAAATGTGGTAGCCCATGTTAAAATGTGGTAGCCCATGTTAAAATGTGGTAGCCCATGTTACTCCTGGGTGGAACAGGCAGTGCAGGATGGGCTTCACCAGGGGTGGGATGGGAAACCCTGCATTGTTTCAGAAACTTTTTGGTTTAAAAGTCAGTCACACTGATTGTTTGGTCTTGCTGGTCTAACCACTCATTTTTAAAGATAAAGCCACAAATATAGTGAAGCTTCATCTGGGATAAAGGATGATTATAAAAAAAGAGATGTTATTAAAATCATAAAGAAATTATTTCAATTCTCATAATCAAAAGTTACTAGTTTATATTTCCAGTTTTGTTTCATACTTTTTTTACTTACTGCTTTTTTCTAAAAAAGCAGAGATGACAGGTTTTTTCCCCCATGGCCTCGAAATGTGACATTTTTATCCTAGTTTGGAGCTCAGAAAGTTTTTCTAGCCTATTTTATTTTCCTCTTCACCACCCAGCACAAAGGGCAGTGCAGTGTATGGAATTAGAGATGGAAAGGTCAGGCTGATCCATCTGCCATTGCCATTAACTCCATCAATGGCAGCTCTGAACATACCTTTGCTCTTTCTCKCTTTGTTAATCCACACACTCCATAATTCACACCTTCAAAAGATAAGTTTCCCCTCACTCCACAGCCACACAAACCCTCATTAATGTGCTGCTATTAAATCTTTGCACAGTTCCTACAAAAGRCGAAGGAAGGGGCACAAAATGCTGCTGCTCCCACGGTGAAGCACAGGGATGGGATGGAGCTACAGCAGATCTGAAATGAATTAAAAGATCTGTCACACAGTATGATTCTGGGAGGATTTCATTTAATTGCAGGCAAGGCAAGGGTTGTGGAAATAAGGTATTTTATTAGATCAACAGCAAGGAGAGCTCTCRGGCACATGTTTGTCTTCAAGCTGCCTGTTTCCCCTGGTATATCGAATCAAATCCAGCACTCACCTGTCTGCAAACACTGTGTTCTTACACTGTAACAGCTACAACCATATCGAGGTGCCCCTCATTTAATTCTGCTTCTTAGAGMATCTCCAAATCATTAATTTCAGGAGAGCCAAAGCTCAAAATGCTRCAAAATTCCTGGAAATTCCTGGGAGTTGGAAYTGGATGATCTTCAAAGTCCCTTCCAAGCCAAACCAGGCTATGAAACAGTGATTGGTGAATCTGGGAGTCCTTTCAGCCAGTGCTTCAYCCTCCACTTTAAAAAGGGTCATAAAAATCAGTTTGGGTGTCTGATGTGAAATTTTGGTCCAGTTTGGAAAACCCTCCTTTCGTGGCCCTCTCTCCTGATGAACCTGTTGTGATGGGTGGGAAGGGGCTGCCAGAGCATCCCCAGGTTTGTACTGCCTGGAGAAATTCTGGCTGTTTGCTTTGCTTATCTGGAGTCAGTTCTCCTCTGCATCCATCAGGATTCACTACAAACACAGCACAAGGCAGTGCCCAAGCTAAAGAGCTGCTGAGAAGTTTTGAGAACAAATACGCAGCATTTTACACATCCAGCTCTTTTCAATTGGTTGTGACCTTGCAAATAAGGAGTTGAACTGATTTCAGGGGATTTTCAGGAAGCCAGCACCTTGGGAATGGGGTTAGGATTAATAATATTATTAATAATTAATAATTAATTATTAATTATTAATAATATTATTAATAAGGTCAGAGGAGCTCTGAAGGCAGAGTGATGAGCTGCACACCCTGATACCCACCCAGTCTGCTGAAGAGAGCAGAGCTGCCAAAAGCACCTTGACACCACCAGGGATCATCATTACACTGCCAATACAACATCAATCTTACTGGCCATCAACAACACAAAGCTCATCAGATTCTAGCAGAGACACAAAGCACCTGTCACTGCCCAGCTGGCAGAGCTCCTGGACATCATCTCTACACCCCTGGTATCAAACAGCCTGCAATTTCTGTGTGTTTTACATCCCACCTGCATCWCCCTGCCCTACAACGCCTCAGCTCCCAGCTCTGCTGTCCAGACATGTTTATATTAGTTTGGGAATATTGGTTTAGGAAAAACACCCAGAGAGGAACAAAGCTGTCTAGAGCAGTCACCAAAATAGCCACAAACACTGAGGTGCTTTTAAAAACGACAATCAATCATAAGCCAAGTGTAGCTTAAAACAGCAGAAAGAACTAAGCCACAGGGCATTTCCTAGGGATATACAGGAGGCCAGGGTTAAGGCCCAGACATGACTACACCCAGCCCATCATTAATCACCAGGAAATGCCTTTGTCTTGATCGTTCAGTATTTAAAATCATAGATGTCTGACACGGGAAGACCTTTGCAGTCGTTTTGTTCATCCTCCTTTTGCAGAAGCTCAGACAATCTTTCCCTTCAGTGYTTCTTTGATGCAGCCTGCACTAAACCTGCACTGTACCTATGTATTTCTCTTCAAGCAAAAGAAATGTTGTTATTAAATGGAACAAGTCAAGATTCAGACAGAGAGAGAGCAGCAAACACAGTGAAAAGCCAGAAGAAATTGCACCAGCTGCAATTTGCTTTGTGCATGGAGACCTCTGCAATACTCAGGTGAAGTTTTTGCACAAAGTGGGTTTTGCACAAAGAAGAAAAATTGGATTTTGTTTTGTTTTGGTGGTTGGGTTTTGGGGTTTTTTTAAGCCTTTCCTGCTGAAAGACTTTATAGGAGCAAAGCTTTTAAGTTTTATCATACATTGGCTTCAAATTGTTGCCCTTGAGTCATTGCAGCAGGCTAGACCATGCAGTAGAGGTGAACCCATATATTGAGATACTCCTGACTTCCTCATCACCATCATCATCATCCCCCATCATGAAACAGAGGGACACCACAGCCCCAAAACCACAGTAACCCCACATTTCCTCAAACCAGCAGCTGCCACGTGGGACTGGGAAGCGACAGAGGAATAAAGATCCCAGCTCTGAGCCATGGGAGGAACCCCTTGCCTGGGGTGTGATCCTCCTTGGCCAGTTGTCCTGGCTCCATGCCCAGAAAGCTGGGAAGCAGTTGCACCACAGCCTTTGGGGTTGTTCTGCGTTTTTATCTTTATCCCATTCTGTTTTTGGGTCGCCCCTTCCATTACACATTCAGTCACCTGTTGCAGAGCTCAGCAAAGGTGGGCTCAGATGTTGGTTTTAATGAATCATCTCAGGGATACTTGGCCTTGACTAATCAGCAGCTTCTGTGGGAAAACAACTGAATTAATATTCATCCYGGTGCCAGATTTTAAAGCCCGTCTGTGCCAAGCTCTGTGGATTATTGGCAACAAGGCCCTGTTTTCCTCCCTCAGACATGTCAGCCTACAAAGCAATAAAAGTCACAAAGGAAAAAAAATGTTGCATTTTAGAGATTCTTTCTTTCTACAAAGCTAGCCATTATCTTGACTCTCTCTGAAGCCAGGAAACGTCCACTGAGTCAACATAAAAGTGACTTTATAATGGGTTATTCATCAACTGTTCATATTTGTGAGTGACCTGACAGGGCTCATCTCCTGGAAGCAGCGAGCTCCCACCTACAGCCAGGGCAGGGGTGAACGTATGGGAGAGAAAACACGAAAACACTGCTGAACCTCCCTCACCCTGCCCGCAAAATCCTTTCTGGTGAAAATCGTTTTTTAGCTGTTAATGCTGTTTTACGGCCCAATTACTCCTACCACCATCTGCTTCTTTGTGAAAACATTCTGTGGATGCTGAAGTAACCAGACCAAGCAAAAGGCTGGGACAGATATTGTCATTAAAGGCTCATAACTAATGCTGTGACCAGGGCTGGGAGAGCAGCTGTGGCCAGCAAGGGCAGCAGCTTCTGAGCAAGAAATAAAACTTGGAGTAAACTGGAGGAAAAAGGGAAGAGAGTTTATCACAGAGATGAGGAAAATCCCCCATGGAAAGCTCTCTTTAAGTCTTTTCAGTTGGTGAATCTTGTCTGTTCAAAGGACCAGATTCTGAAATTCAGAAGGAAAAACCTCACAAAGTCAAAGTTGCCTCATCCTGGAGCACACTGAGAAAGGTCTTGCATTCTCCAGAAAATCCACTCTGCACTGCTAATGAAAGAGCCCTAAGAGCTTTATTCTTGTAGCAAAACTGCAAGAATAAAGCTCAATGATATCTATGCAGAGGATAGATAATACAATATCTATTATTCCACCAAGGGACAGTTTTGACATGATCCAGAGAAAGGGATGAACTCCAGCAGAGACTGGGAAATTCTCCATTTCTCCACCCCTAGGTTGAGCACCACCGAATTTCAGGTCTTGTTTACACTGCAGTGTTTTTGCTTGAAGACASAGAAGCTCTCCTGAAGACAGAGCTCCCAGCTCCTGACACAGCAGATGCCTTTGATTTCAGCTCAGATTTAACATTCCTGGGGCCACAAAGTTCTTGTTCACGTTGACTCAGGGCTTGTGAGCTCAGGCTCCAGTGCCAAAGGAGCTTATGGGGATCGTGAAAACCTTGAGGGGTAAACAGCCTGTGCTGCTCTCCTCACTCCCATGGARAGGATTTTCATTACCTGTGAACCTYCAGWGCTTTTGCAGACTTCYCTGGTARGAATTCACTGCTGGACAGGACTAAAGAGCACCAACCATACCCTAAAGGTGGAATTAGCTCAGAGAAATGTCACAGGCTGCTTTGAACATGGAGAAAACCTTGCACTCTGWATTTTTATGCAAATTCAAATGGAGCGTGCATATATTAAGAATGAAAGTAACTTTGAATGAATTACTAACTTTGGGGTTTACCCCTCACACCAAATGATTTCCCTGATTTCCACATAWCCCACAGTGGTACAGGGCCAGGGTGTGTCTGTCATCCCAGCATAAACTTCAGTTTTATGGGTTTACAAATCAGATGTTTTAAATTACAGCTGAATGAGACTGGAGACTCCTACACAAGTTGTCATGTCAAAAGTGAACCGAGGAAACATTCATACATTTTTTTTTTTTTCTTTAATGCTGGGTATAGCATGTGTGAAAGAGGCTGGGAAAACGACTTTAAATCCTTTTGGGAATGGTGTGGCTGCACTCATCCTCCTGGGAATCRTGCCCTAAGATGTAAGTTTGTGATATCCCAAAGACACCGAGTAACACAGCAGGTCCTGTGTGTACCTCGTGGCGCTGACATAAGCAATGTCCTCACTCCCAGAGCCCTGGAAGACCACCAGCACATCACTCCTCAGCTGCCATTTCAGCCCTCAGGGACTGCTGATAGCATCATTCCTGGGACAGCTTTTATGTTCGAGCTAAGGATCAGCAGTTCTGGGGCTGCTTTCCAAGAGAAGACAAATCCTTTGAACTGCRGAGCCAAAGACACTGCAAATATTCCTTTAGCCAGTAAATAATCTTGGGTTTTTATTATTTGCCAACCTTTGATTTATGAAGGACTTCTCTACAAAAACAAGGGGAGAAACCAACACATTTCTGTCRGCAGTACAAACCTGCAGCAGAAAACAACACCCATCATTTTGGGGTGGTGACATTTAACCTAAAGGAATAAGGGTGGCCCATTAATGATGGGATGCTGGCCATGGGCTAGCACTGCTTCCCTGCCTTAGACCTTCCAAAAGCAAAATCATGAAGGTCCWGACCTTCAGAGTGTCTAATTCCCATGGATTGTTTTCAGCAGGGATGAAGAAYTATCCCAATTCTTGGGCCTGTGTTTCAGATCACACCAGGCAATGTGGAGGTTGCTTCACACATCTCATCACCAAATGTGGTGAGGATAAAAACCCCATGACCTTGGTGAGATATTCATGTAGGCGAGAAGGAATGAGCTGGGTAAAAGGTGACATGTGTTACAGACCACAGTTATTGCAACTMTTAAAATTATTTAATTATAAAATTATTTATCCCACACTATTTGGAGGGGCCAATCCAGGTGGAAATTCTTTTCCATCACGAACTATTGGCTGTGTACATTGCTTTTACACTGTTTTCYTTTCCATCAGACCTCTTTTTCAGAAAGATTCATTTTCCTAATATAAAAGCTATCTTACATTAATGGTTTTGCAAAAGGATGAAGCAAGAGGACTCAATTCTGGTTGTGGACTCAAGATTGAGTCATGACTGGGTTTGACAGTATTTTTTTAACTGTACATTTCCAAGCTATTATATATTATTCTCCACTCTCTGGGTTCATAGCAACTCACGGAATTTACATACAGTTGTCCTGGTTTCTGCCACAAATGAGGAACAAAATCTGCAAAGCTCTAAAATAGACTAGAAACACTGGCTAATCTGAAGTTTCACAAAATTGTTAGGAAAATGCACTGTCGTACATCAGATTTTGCAGGATTCACCAGAGGTGACTGCACTGCAGTGGTTATTGGTGGGGCTGGACAAAGAGCTGGAAGGGAAAGCCAAAAGCTGCAGTCACTGACAGATCCTTCATGGCTGGTGGGAAGAAGAAAGGGAGCAGCATTTGCTGCCCATGGAAGTCTCAGTGAAATTGAGTTTAAGGGCTGGGCTTAGCTGACATTTTATTCTCTTTGACTCAGCAAAACACTTCACCTCCATCCCTAGCCAGGATGGGACCAAACCACACACCCAAATTTCCATCTTTGACGTCAGCTGGCCTTAAAAAATGGATCCTGAGCAGGACTGGTGAAAATGCTGCTGCTCTACAACTTGGTGATATCAAGAAAATCGAAGCTCCCCTTCCTGCAAGAGCTCTGTGGGAAACAATGTCTGTGCAGTTAAAAATAAGCAGAGTACAGAGCCCTTGGTGCCTGCTGGCTCTGTTTATTCAGGATATTTTGTTTATTGGGTACATTAGGAGTCGCTGCAGACTGCCTTTGACAAACATTTTCGGTATCAACAAAATCCTGGTAACACTGAGCAGCTCAGATTTGTAGCCTTTGAAACTCCTTTTCTAGACAACATTCATCTTCCTAATTAATAATTAATCGCAGTGTGTTTTAAAGAGATTATCAGGTGTGATAGCAGAGTGTGCCTAAGGCAGTGACTTCATTATCCCCACGGAAGGAGTTTACTTTGTAGTTCTGCTGCCTGTCGCAGGGGTAGGTGCCAAAGGGGTCTCTCTTAGGTTAGAATGTCAAAGAGCAACGATTTAGGGCAGGAAACAATTGGGCTATTATTTTTCTTTTTTTTCTTTTTTTTTTTTTTTTTTTTTTTCCTTCTCAAGGAGCTTTTTAAATCATAAATCTTCAGATGCTTGTTGGGTAATTTAAACCCCAAGTCGATTTTTCCTACAGAAAGGCCCAATTCTGTGCAGGACCCGGTGCCCTTCCGAGGCAGGGGCAGGTTACCATGGCAGGAAGAGTTTACAAACACTGTTCCACCTACCAAGGCTTTGAACTGCATCTTGCAGATCCCTCCAGAGTGTGCCAAGAGTGTCAGCAGGGCTGGAAACACTGATTTCACCTGCAGGACACTATCTCAAGTGTGCTCTCGTCAAGAACTCACAGCGGATCCTGCCCAGACCGGAGCTGCTTTGTGGCCCTGACTTGAAATATCAACAGCAGCATTGGAAGGAAGGATCAGCCCCCACCCCGAGGATTGCTGGGCTCTTTCCAGTGTGATCAGCATAGGGTAGTGCTGGAAAAATAACTTTATCAATTCATTTGATTCATTTCTGTCAATGAGGCAGCTCTGTGCATTGATTTTGAAGGGATTTCTGCACTATCAATGGGGTTTTTTTCCTCTAATTTGTCAATTTTGCTATTCAAATGGCCTCGTTTGGGATATTTATTCTTTTTCCTGTTAAGATTTTCCTCACTTTTATCAAGTGTCATTAGGATTGTTCCCACTGATGGGGAAACAGGGAAGGCAAAGTTCTGTCCAGACTGACCAGGTGGGACTGAAATCATAACCATGGCTCCTCTTTAACCAGCAGGGTAATAAGAAGAACAAAAATCCTGAGATTTTTTTAAGACCTCTTCACARAGGAGTTGCAGAGGAGGGTGCAACAACCCCCTGTAACTCACCACTAATCTGCAATTAAATATACTCATTTTTACAGCTAACAGCAAAAATCCAATGCCAAACTCCTCGATACCACAGGTCCATTTCTCCTTGAATTGTCTCCTGTGAATTATCTTCTATTTTTAGGCCTTTTATTTTTAGGCTGCTGCATGCGATGGCTGKGCAGCTCGACCAGCTATTAATTGGAAATGTTTTACTCCTCATGCAGATTTATTCYTGTGCTTTCTGCACCAACCTGTCCTGGGAGCAGATGCTGCACATTTATGGGGCAGCTACAAGCTCTGCTCTTCGGGGGCATTGCTGCTCTCTCCTCCTCCACCTGTGCACGTTTTTGCACACATTTTTCTCAAACCATGTCAAATTTGATGATCTTTAGGGCCATAAAGCAGCAGTTCAGTGAGTTCTGGGTGTGCAGAGATTTAAAGAGTCCCTGAGCACCAAGGGGCAGTCTCATGGCAGGGTCGGTGTCACTCGCTCGTGGTGAAAATTATTTACCAGGGGAGGGTTGGGGGCTGCAAATCCCGGCTGCAAATTTTTGGTCCCTGCATTTTTGGCAGCTGCCTCCAGGCTCAGAGGTGCTGTGCCACCCAGCCAAGCTGGAAGCTGAACTTCAGAGAGCAGCACACGAGCACAACCGCTATTTTTAATGCTATTGTCGCTACCTTTCTCAGTAACCTAGACAACAGCAAAAAGCTCTTTTCTCTCCAGTTCCACAGCACTACTACACTGGTTTGAACTCCTGTTTGAGCAGGAGTTGGGAATAAAACCAGCCCTTGCTCAACTGGCATTGCATTTAAAGGGACTTTTAACTCCACAAAGCTCACATGCCTTYGCATCCACCACTTTAAAACGCTGGCTAAAAATATTTGCCTTATCTGCAGTCAGATGAATAAATCCTCCCTGCTGCTGGGTACAYGGTGTGGCAGTGCACCACACAACTGCAAATTTATTTGTTAGAAACCGTACATCTGTTATGATTTACGCTTGCCAAAATGTAATTCTTTATGGCAACAATTGTTTCATGGTGCTTAAAGTTTTTCACCTCCGTGCCAGGAATCTCATATGGGATAATTCCATGACCTTGGAATCCAGCAGATACATTCCACATCTGTCTGGTCTGGGAAAGCCCGGGTTTGTTGTGTGAAAACCATAGTGGGAAAGTYAGACCTGGAAATGTCTGAAAATACAGAAACAGCAGGGCTGCTTCTTTTTTTTTTTTTAATTTTTTTTATTATTATCAGTTTCAAGTGCAGTGAATCAATCTCCCAGAAATCATTACTTTGCTTTTGTAAGCAGATATTCACTTCTGATCCTATCCCCACATTAAGGAGTATGGTATAAACATTACAATAATTCTATCTGTGGAGGAGAAAACCCCACAACCTTTAAATATTAAAACTAAATCTTGTTGAAGGCTGCTTGATATTTAAACAGAAAATAACCCAAACTGCTGCAAGTAAACATCTTACAGCCTGTGAAGATACAGGATGGCAGAAAAACTGTAGATCCTGGAATCTCAGGGTATTCACTTTYCTCATTAGACTTTTTAGCAACAAAAATGAACTGTAAACAGCTTTGAGAGCAGCAAACTTAAAAAGCTCTGGTTTCCTGTGATTCTTCCCTGTTCTTTTCTGTTATTCCAATAATTTGGCTGAGCTCCTGCTGCAGCCCTGCTCTCCAAGGGCACTGTAGCATTTCCATGCWCAMATCCTGCACCTCAAAGAACCTGCASCCAAATAAACTGGRCAGCCCTGGGCACAGGAGGGTGRGCACACAGCCATGGCAAAAAAATTGTGGTGGACATACAGGGAGAAGGTGATTCTTGCTTGATAGAGAGGGGAGATTAACTATTCTTGATAGTAATTAGGGTGAAAATCCTGGTTTAAAGCAGGAATTGCTGTTCTGATCATCTCTGGGGTTATGTCTTCCTTTCCAAATGTTTCAGTGGTGTCTCTTCACTCTGCAAAGGTGCCAGGCTGTGTCCTTGGGCAGCACCAATGTCCTTACAATGTCCCAAAGGGCTGGCACAGAGCACGGCAGGCTAACCAGAAATGAATAATTAATTTAATAAATTCAACAATTTTAAATCCATGGGCAAGTCCTGGGTGCCTTAGAGAAGCTTTGATGCTCAGAGTCACAAGATTCCACTTGGAACCAGTACCTGGGATGCAGCAAAGCTTTATCAAGCAATGACTGATTCATCCAAGGCATGACCGTGGTTTGTGATAAATGATAAATCACAGAACGGTTTGGGTTGGAAGGGACCTTAAAGATCATCCAGTTCCACCCCCTGCCATGCACAGGGATGCCTTCCAGGTTGTTTCAAGCCCCTTCCAGCCTGGTCTTGGGCACTTCCAGGGATCCAGGAGCAGCCACAGCTTCTCTGGGCACCCTGTGCCAGGGCTGCCCACCCTCACAGGGGAGAATTTCTTCCTGACACTCATCTAAACCTACTCTCTTCCCTTTTGAAGCCATTTCCCCTTATCCTGTCACTCCAAGCTCATGTAAATCATCTCTCCACTCTTCCTGCAGGCTGTCTTCAGGTACTGAAAAGCCACAGTTGTGTCACTCTAAGCAATCCCAATTYTCTCCATCTTTCCCCATGGGAGAGGGGCTCCATCCCTCTGATCATCTCAGTGACCTCTTTGGGGAGGGGACCCCAAAATTGGGCACAGAGGGCAGAGCAGAGGAGCAGCATCACCTCCCCTGACTCTCACACTGCTCTCAATGCAGCCCAGGGCACGGCGCCTTCCTGAGCTGCATCAAAATGCAAAAAATGAGCAAATAAAWAGGTAAATGAGTGCCTCGTCCAAAAATCACCTGGCCAAGTCAGCTTTGTAGCACTGGACAYGCTGTGCTCCAAAGGAGGCTGCATTTTAGTGATATTCTAAATGGTTTTCTGCACATGCAGCAGCCAAACMATTTGGCTGCATTTCGAGTGCTTTGGGTTAGAGGACCACGAACATCAAAAAGCACATGAAAGCAGATAATGGCTTTCCAACCAATTGTGACAACCAACCAGCCAAAACTGCTTTCCACCAGGTTGTAGAATAACGTGCTCCTGGTGAGTTRCAGCAATTTTCCTGCAGGAAAGTTTAACCTCAAAGATGGAAATGCCTGTAAAAATCAGGTTGAAAATATGAGGCATAAACTGAGTGAGCAGGCAGAAATATCACTGCAACATGAGAAATGGTCAATATTGGATGTTCATTTTTAAAGTAAAAAAATACAGGCAATGTCCAAAGTGAGAAACTCTGTCAGATTTGCAGTGGAAGGGTGAGGTGAGCAGATTCTTTCTGCAGAATGCAGTGTTAATGCTCTTCTACCCCTTCAAGTCTTAACAGCTGTTTCAGCAAGAGGGGGAAAATAAAGGCCCTTGGTAACTCTTAAGCAAGCTGCCAATTTTCCACATGGGATTCAATGGCTGRGAAAATTAGATTTTCCTAGTCTCCTGCTGCTGCAAGGAATAACAGCACACTCAGTAACACTGGGAGAAATGAAAATTCCGTATTTCTGAAAAAAACCCAACTTTATTTCCTAAATTTTTCTCATATACTAAACATCTTCTTAATAAAAAAGATTCCCTATCTAATATCCAGTCTGCTTTATTCTGACACTGTGGTTTTGAAGGGACGTTCCTTGTCATTTATTTAAAGTTCCTGAAGTTTCTCCCTGTGTGACAGACAGGTGCAGTTACTTGCACTGACAATTTTGTGGGCTCTGAAGAAAAACCATGTTAATAAATAAAATACGTATTTTCAGCACTCAAGAGGAAAGAAGGATGGGATTTTAAAAAATACAGGCAATTTTAAGTGTCAGTTACTGATTATGAACCAATTCTGGCTGCCCAAAAATCCACAAAGAGCAAGCAAAGCAAAGCCTGTTGGTTTCAAAATCACCTGAAAGGGAGGTGATTCCAATTCCCTGCCAGCTCCTGTGCCACCACTGGCACTGTCACACCCAGCCTGGCACTGGAATTGTCACCACAGCCACATGTTGGTTATTTCTAATCCATATATTTGCATAGGAACACTCCCAATCCACAGCAAATCACATCCCAAAGCTCTCCTGTTATTCAGYCTGAGTCTCTCAAACTCCTCTTTATAACTTTTTATATCACAGTGCCCTGGTGCTCGTGTGAGAATCCAAATATTTATGTCGGAGACAACGGGGGGAGAGCCCCGTCAGCATCTGTTTGCAGAAGTGAGAGGGTGGAACTGAAGTGTCAGATAATCTCCCAAAAAGATGTCAGCATTTCCAGCTGCCTGACAGATCTGTCTGCCCGTGTGAGAGCAAACAAGAAAATGGCTCAGCCKTTTGGACTGAGTTTAAGGCAAAGCAAAGGAGAAATTCTCTGTTTTCTGATCAAATCTCCTGCTCCAGTTCCCCTGTAAATCCCTTTTGGGAATAATAATCAATGCACTCTGTGGCTGACCAGCCCTGCTGAAGCATTGGAAATTTGGAACTGGAAAAATCCCCTGTGGAAAACAAATCTTCAAACRGCAAAGACACCAGACACACCTCAAAATTCCTCTGCATTTTCAATTTACTGGGAAGAAGATTGCCCCACTTGAGACAATTCCGTGGAAATGGTGTCTGAATTCATTTGAATTTTGAGTAGGTCTCCTGGTTTAAGTGGACTTAGATTGATGCTGAAGTAAGAGATTGAACYGAACCCAAATGTTTTTAATGCTCAGCCTTGATCTTGAGCAGGAAATGACAGGGTTTATCAGGATGCCAATCTTACCTCTGTAATAATGAAGAAGTCATCACCGGGCTCTCCCTGCACAACAATTTTTTCTCCGTCTTCAAACTGGACAGGTTCCAGTGCATCAGCCACTGTCAGCCGCTCCCATTTGTCCAGGGACTCTAAAATATTGAAGATGATAAAGCTATATTATAAAAACACTCCACCTTTGGCTGAAGATCCTTATCTAAACTGACAGCTCCGCCATGCCCGCGTCTGTTAAAAAAAAAAAAAAAGAAACATTTCTTTCATCCAGGCACTTTGCAYGAACCTCCAGTTGGGGAACATGAATGTATTTATTCATTGTGCCTTAGCCTTTAGTAATCACGCAGATAACAATCTTAAAAAGCTGGACAGGGAGAGTTGGCAGGGGTTCCCTGCACCTGCCATCTGATCCTGGCACTGCCACGGCCCYGAGCAGCTCAGGAGAGGTGGCAGYRCYSAGATTGTCCTGAAMASCCCACAGAGGTGTCAGGACAYGTCCTGCAGCTTTTCCAGCAGAGCTGCTCCCTTYTGCTGCTGGGCTGAGGGGTGGGTGATGCAAAATGTCCATCCCAAGGATGGGTGAGGCAACCAGAGCACGAGCAGAGGAGCCCAGATGGGTTTGTG
Organism: Malurus melanocephalus; assembly: GCF_030028575.1. Classification (NCBI taxonomy): domain Eukaryota; kingdom Metazoa; phylum Chordata; class Aves; order Passeriformes; family Maluridae; genus Malurus; species Malurus melanocephalus. The sequence goes on along the minus strand of NW_026623789.1, from coordinate 299,446 downwards.
GCTCTTTGGAATGGCAGCTCTGCTTCACCCGCCAGCAGCACGGCTTGAAAACAGCTTTGCTTTCATTCCCCCACTTTGGGGAGAAAARTTATAGAACTCCCAAAACATTTTCCTAATTAAAAATGACCTGGTTTAGGATTGATAGAGAGAATGCAGCCAACTCCTGGTGATGGGGGGTCCTCATTTGGCCTTGCCCCAAATCCCCAGAATGGCAAAGGGCAGCGTTCACAGAGCTCCTCCAGGGCTGCTCAGTGTCCCCTGCCCTCCCAAAGGCTCCTCCAGTGTTCCCTGCCCTCCCAAGGGCTCCTCCAGTGTCCCCTGCTCTTAAAAAGGCTCCTCCAGTGTCCCCTGCCCTCCCAAGTGCTCCTCCAGGGCTCCTCCAGTGTCCCCTGCCCTCCCAAGGGCTGCTCAGTGTCCCCTGCCCTCCCAAGGGCTTCTCCAGGGCTCCTCCAGTGTCCCCTGCCCTCCCAAAGGTTCCTCCAGTGTCCCCTGCTCCTCCAGGGCTCCTCCAGTGTCCCCTGCCCTCCCAAGGATGGGTTCTGCCCTCGGAGAGGAAGGTGCCACCTCTGTCTCCATCCAACACCCACTTGCATGAGAATTCAAGGCAACAAATTGCACTTAAACTTTTGCACTTTGATCAGGTTTGACTGAAAAATTACAGGTTTAAAAGTTATTAAAAGAAGCAGCTAATACAGTGATTTAACCTTCACTGCCTCGAAAAGCTGGGCTGAAATTCATGTCCCAGAGCTCTGCTGATTCCTACTTGCTATGAATTATTGAGCTAATGTAAGTCAAGATATGGTTTCTGACACCAGGATTAGATCTCTGCCATTCCATCAGACTCTGATTTCCCCATTTTGTTCAAAATATTCCTTAGAAGTATTAAATGAGGGTGAAGGAGTTGTTTTTTAGAAGTTGAAATGCCTTTTGGCTGAGCTCAGAAGGGCACACCGAGCCTGGTAACAAAACCAGACCCAAAAAGCACCAAAGGTAAGTTTTGACTGACACATCTTCAGGTTTTTATTCCAATTTCTGTTGCTGTTGGGAAAATTAATTGTTTCTAACATTTTTCCCCACCTAAAGCACTTCCCTGSTGTGTTTGTGACCTTTGCTGCAGAAGAATTCATGCCAAAAGCMCAAGCCCATATTGTCAATGCAACATTCAAAAACTGCTCTGTTTGACTAAAAATAAGCATAAAACTCTTTCATACAGACTAGAGAAGACTTTTTCTTTTTTTTTTTAAGAACTCAGTAATTAACAATGAAAAGAAAGAGTCTCTTGAAACTTCTTCGGTTGGCTTTATGAAAAATTCAAAGCTAATTCTAGCTCTAGTCACGAAGCGTCTCTCTTTTGTCTAAGGGAACTGTACCACTACAAATATAATGGTTAATAATTCTTGCAAACAGAGCATTACAKGGAATATTCTACAAGTTTTAGTTGCAGAGTTGAAGTATCAAATAAATTAGACTATATGCAATTTTTTTGCAATGTCTAAATTGTACATATCAATTCATGGCTTTATATTTAATTAAACTCCAGGAGAAAAATTTAAAAAAATTACTTCTTTCATATCTTGCTTGATACACTATAAGCAACTACTGATAATCCAAAAAAATCCTTAGATTTAAAAAAAAAGTGACTCTTTTAGTTATATTGCTAATTACAGACACTAGACAGGACTTGGAAAAAAAACATGTAAGAAGCAGGTAGAGGTTTTGCCACCAGGAAATCACAGAGTTCTGACCACATTAAGGGATRAAGTGAAGTTGACTTTTCAGTGCCATGTTGGGATTTCCAAAATATCTTCCTGCTTTGCAGGTGTCATCTGCTTYTTAGACATGTCAAAGAGATCCTCACACATTTCACCGAAATTTCCACCTTCCTGCAATGATGTGTTATTTTGTTCACTGCTTTTCTGGGCTTAAAAAAAGCTTCAAATCCCAAAGTCCTTCCTCTTCTTTTTGTTTTTTTTTTTTTTTTTTAAACTGAGATTCAAAAGCCACACTACAAATGAGGCTCTAATTACACTGAAAACCACATGTTTAAGGAAGCACATCTCTGAATAACCTTTCTACTCTGAAATTGTTTTGA
>NW_026623789.1:287223-296934 GCF_030028575.1 Malurus melanocephalus | reverse complement strand
CCCAAACAGCCCCAGCAGAAACATGATGTTTCTCCTACAGAATCAACAACTCATTGTACTGTCTAACACTGTCCCCCTTATTAGAGGCTTTTGTTCTCCTAATGGTGATTGATTGGGCAGGCATTATGGGGTTGTTGTTTTTCCTACTGAAGGCCATCAAGAACATGTCCAAATTTCGTGGCTATCACATTAATCAAAGGGAAACAAAATCCAAGGACAAGAAGCTAAACAGATGTTTTAAGAATGTGAGACAGGGGCTGTAAAATGCACAGTCTGGTTTGATGTGTAAGGTCGGTTTGTTTGGTGCACATGAACATTGGAATCTCACAGGAAAAAGTTTCTCACCTGTTCCCTGGAGGATGGGAATGGATGAATTCTGACAAATTCATGTCTCTGCACTGCTGTTTGCTCTATCCACATGATCCTTACTCAGCAGCAGCTACGAGTACCAGTGTGTGCCTGCTCCACCCTTAATGACAGCTCCAAACACAGCAAAGAGTGGGGACAACAAAAAAGTGCCCTTCACTCTCCCACCCCTTCAAAAACAGCCCCAGGTGAGCCCTTCTGCCCGAGCACCACTGCTTCCACCACACCATCAAAAATTCACCCCRAAAACAGGAGGAACACAGGAATCCACAGCCAAATCCAAAGGAAAACTGACCCAAAATGGAGACTTTGCTCAGGAACTCTTCGTACATCTTCCGCTTCCTCAGAGTGCTGCCCTGTCATTACAGGAGAGAGAAAAASGAGGCAGAGCGTTACACAAGGTATTTTTGTGATTTTCTTCCTACAGCTGCTCTTTTCGGTTTGTTTTTTTGGTTTTTTTTTGTTTTTTTTCTCTCTCCTTCCAACTCTTAAGCATAGCCAGTGTAAACAGCCTGGGGCAAACGTTTCCCCATAAAATGTCTGGGCAAGTTGTACTGCTGATAAGCAAAGACAGAAGGACTCAAATTCAATCCTGCTGTAATTTCACTGACTTCACTGCTGTTGCTGGACACTGCAGATGAATTGTGTCCATTTACATTATCCATTTACATTTMTCCATTCATTTGAAAGCCTGAACTTCATCAATTAACTGTTTAGCTAGTTCAATATATACCTGATTGCCAATGAGGCTATTTGCAATTACAAATTAGGATAAAACTTGAAATGTCCCCCCTCATGGGTGCCATTCTTTTAGGTTAAAAACCCTTTAATGCCAAATGTGTTTGTCTGTAAGCCTGGTTAATATTCTGTACAGTGTTRTATCTATTGTTATGCTGAGCAATCYGTTTATATTATTATTTTAACAAGWTTTAARYATTTGGGGGCAGACAATTTATCAATGTGTGTGCAGCCACCAGCACAGCCATCCCCACCCTACCCAGATTTTGTTGTGTGATAAATTTCCCAGACACCTTCTCCTCAAACAGTGTTTGATCAGCAGGACAGAAACCACAAGCTGCCGTCCCAGCACGCACCTCTGAAGGTGATTCATGTAGGAATCATCACRGTGAAGTTTTACCAATACAAAAATAATGAATTCGTCCTTAATTCCTTAAAAGATTTGTAAAGAAATTCTTCCCAGGTACCAAAGAGGAATTTCAGGGCCTGCCTTGGTGCTGTGCAGTTTGTTCCACACTGGTGACACCCCAAATCACTCCTGGGGTGATTTCCTGGGATGCCAAAGGCTGCCTGGTGCCCAAATCTACAAGGCACAACACGAGGATGACACAGTCATCTTCTCAAGAAAAGGGAAACAAAGATGGCATTCATTCACAGACTGGGCAGAGGATGGAAGCAAATGTCAGTGTCTGCYASAGAAAAAGCCACTTTTCTATCCYTCCTCCTCCAAGTGACCACCTGTARGTGCTGGAAAAGYGGGGACAGAGAAGGGAAAASGAGGAGATGCATTTTTGCCYTCCAGCGTGAAAGCATCCAGGAGTGTTTTAGGTATGAAAGTGGGGATAGGATGTGCTCAAGGGCRATGACAGAATTAAGAATTAAATCTCATCCCTCTTCCTACAGGTGCTGTGCAGGTGGGGCTGCAACAACCCCCAGGAATCCTTCCAGCAGCATCMCCAGGCTTTGSCTCCAGCCTGGCACCAGCTCCTGTTTGTGCCCTGTCCCGGGGCCAGCCCTGCTCCCAAACAGCCCCAGCACCCTCTGGAGCTGCCATTCCTCCCAGTTAGCCCTGGACCAGCAGCAGCAGCAGCTCCCCATTCCCCCTGCACACCCCATCCGTGGCTCTGGGGCTGTTGATGACAGCTCTCCTCAGCGATAGCATCGCTCACCCTCCCCTGACCCCTCTGTCTGACAAACTTGCTGCTCAACCTCGGGGGGCCCCGGCAGCATTTGAAGTGCCAGAAAGCTAAAAAAAAAAAAAAAAAAAAAAAAAAAAAAAAAAAAAAAAAAAAAAAAAAAAAAAAAAAAAAAAAAAAAAAAAAAAAGAAATAAAAAAGTGAAGAACTTCAAATGCAGGAGGCTCTGCAAGCTCCTGACAGCTCGAAGAATGGAAAACTGGACAGTGCACAGTTGGTGCTTCCCTCCCTGCCAGCCAGGGGAAAAGGAGAGTGGCAAAACTGACAGCTGTGGAAAACCAGATTGGTGGTTTRGGTTTGATGGGCTGGGACACCCAGGGACAGATGTGCAAAAGGCTTTTGAAATGCCTTGCGGACACGGGTGAATTTTAAGAAGCAGTAATCACAGCCCAAAGTGCTGCCTGACCACAGCTTTGTGTATTTAGAGATGCAGACAAGAGCCAGGAAGGTGGGAACTGCAGAGGAAGAGCCCACCACTTCCTCCAGGACTGCAGGTGTGTTATCCCTCAGCTGAACTAAGCAGGGCAACAGTACAGAATCCACAGTGCCAACAAAATCCCAAAGTGGAAGTAATTAATTTTAAAAAAATGTGCTGTTACGATTTTTTATATTGACAGTACCAAGAACCCCTCTCAAGTCAGAGCTACCTTGATTGAATATCCCATTTTAGGATGATTTAGAGGGAAGGGATGACATGGGGCCAGGGAAGGACAGGGGCTCAGGCTGGTCCCAAAACAGGCTCTGAAGGCCAAGGTGACCCAGCCCATGGCTCCATCCCTCCATCCCTTCCTCCTCCTCTCCTGGAGGACACAAACAGCAGCCACCCAAGAGCAGAGCATCACCTCAGGCACTGCAGCTCCCTCTGCTTTCCCAGAGCATCCAAGGCTGGACCCAGCTGGCACAACCAGATCCCAAATTCAATTCCAGGCAGGAAAAGCTTGGCTCACCCTTATGCACATTGTTTTTATTTGAGTGTGTTTTCCTGCTCAAGCTTTCAGGAGCAGGGTGAGGGGAAGGATTTTGAGRGATCAGAGCTAAAAACAGCCCAGCAGCACAATTACAATCAACCATCCCTGGGTTTATCTCCACTGCCATTAACCACCTTTCCTCCAATGAAATAGAGAGAAAACACGATCAAAGAGGAGATTGTGTTGGAAAGGACCTTAAAGATCACCTGGTTCCTTCCACTGTCTTTGTCCAGCCTGATATTCCTCTCTCATCCCCTCCCATGGGCACAATGCCTCCTCTGCCTCCAGATATCCTTTTCATACTTGTTTTATTTAACTGCTTTGCCCAAAATTGCAGAGGCCAGGGGTATGAGCACATCACAATCTCCTCTCCTACCCTTCAGGTATCTTCTGAAGGCACCACAGGTACCAATTTGTGCATTCCCTGGCACGTGTGCCAAGCCTGTCCTCACACAATATTTTCATGGATCTTCTAGRAGCAGCAACAAATAAGACAGAACCAACATTTACAGAGTGTGAGATGCTATGGAGGCTCACCAGAGCAGGAAAACAACAAGAAAGGATCAGCAGATACTAGAAATGTGACTAGAAAAAATAATAAAACGAGCATCCATTTGGAAAATAAAACTAATTAAAAAAAAATCCAAAGCAGAGATGTTTGAGAAACAGAAGACCTGAAAGTTGTAAAGCTGAAAGAGATTTCACAGACAGGAGGTGAGACCTGCAAAAGGCTGCAACAAAAACTCAGCCAAGGCTATTTTGGTCTGCCCATGCAAAGATATCATCCAGGAATGAAGTTTAGAGGCTCCATCTCCGTGGCTCAGATGCGACGGCGCCTGGTGTGCCGCATTCTGTCTCCAGAAATGTGCTCCCAAATCCAACAGAGCTTGAAGAAATGCTGAAACACTGATAAGGAAGGAGCAAAACAAATCCAGCCCGTGTTGGGTTGGCTCAGCCATGGGATCACAGGTATGTCRTGCTCATAGCTGGCATGCACTGTGGCAGGGTTTGAAGCAGACAGTGATAATTATCTACAGATAGATGGCAAAAAGTGAGGGCAATTCAGTACAGCATAACTTGACATTGCTCGAAGTAATAGGGGGGAAAATTAAGAAAATCTAATTTAAGATCAATRTGGAAAAAGTTTTCCAGTGAAGGAATTATTCTCTCGCTGAGAAGTTTCCCAAGGGAAGCGGTAGAAATCTTACAGCTCAAGCCAGATAAAAACAATAGTAAATGTACATGAATAATTCTGCACTGGCAGGGCTCTTGATGGCATGTTTTAAGAAGTCTTTATTAATTCTGCTTTTTTTTCTAACCTATTAATATCTTATTTCAATAGTCGCTGCTTTTTCCTCTCCTTTGTTCACTTTCTCCCTGGCTCTGAGCTGTCAGGCACAAGCTCATCTCCTCAAAGGCAGTGGCTCTCATTAACTACGAAGCCTCGTTAATATTCCAAGCTGCAGTGCTCCTCCCTGAGACAGCCCCAAGGAGAAACGAGATCGTTTTCACCCCTCAGATCCAGAAAAGGCCTTAAAGCCATTTTTAGGACCATTTAATGTAGCAAAGCCTAAGCTTAGCTTGAGCAATACACAAAACTGGGGAAAACGAGCACCCAGAGATGGTAACAGGTCCTGTTGAGTTCCTATTCACCATCTCTTCCATCTCATTTCCAACTGCCCTTTCCCTTTTTTCTTCCATTTTTTCTTCTCACTCCTCCAGTCCAAYCTCTCTTTGTCCCTCCAGTGCTCTCTGTGTCTTGTTCCTGACTCATTTTTCAGGTGGAGTTGATCGAGTCCTTCCTAGCAATGCCCACCTTCAGCAAGCAGACAAACTAAAGTTGAACAAGAGGCAAAGCATGACTTGAGTTTCAAAGGAAGAGTTTTCATGGCAGGAGGTGCCAGAATGGACTTCAGGACTGCACAGCCCCATTTAATCCCTGATTAACCTCATCCTGGGTGATGCTTAGGGTGCACAATCTTCTGGAGCACAAAAGAAAGAGCCCCTGAGTGTTCTGGCCATGAAGACCAAGCAGGTTTTGGTGCTCTGTTCTACACCAAGTGCAGTGCAGCCTTTGGGGTTGTTTTATGCTTTGGCCACCACACAATCTACATTTTATGGCAACTCAAAATCCTCCTGACTTTATTTTGTCTCAGCAGAAAAAAAAAAAAAAAAAGGCACCCGTTAAAGAATTGGTTCTCAGGTTCAAAGCTGTGAAAAAGCAGTAGAAGAAACCCAAAAGAGCATAAATAAAATGAAGAATAACGTTAGGAACTGACTGTCCTTGATTTGCCACAACTTACAAACCGATATTACAAACTCAGTTTCTGTGAGCAAAGTTTGCCAAGTAGGCCAAATGTGTTGAATCCCTTACAAGTGCAGWCTCAGAGCCAGGTATCTGGGAGCATGGAAACGTGAGGGTGGTAAAACTGTCCTGAATCAAATCTTCTTAAAGAAGGAATTGCAAGAAATTAATACTGTKAATTTTCTCAGTCTGGGAACTGAATTGTCATGGGGATCGATCTGATGTTGGGATACAGACATTTGCTTCTCTGGTATTTGTGGTATTTGCTATATTTAGAGTACAAATATTGTACTACCCTGGGATGTTCCCCACTCCGTGATGCTCTCGAATCCAAATTGCGAAGAGAGCAGAGACTGAATTCCATGAGAAGCCTATGGCAAAAAAAAAAGTTTAAAAATCCTTTGCTGTCTCCCAGAAGAATGTAAGAAAATAAATGTTGGATTTATACCCAAGTGTGTGTGTCTGCACCCGTGAGCACACACACAGAGAACATACACATAAAAGAATTTGCAGCAGAGTGAGAAGAATGTAACTCAGCAGAGATGGTTCTRTGATTCTATGAAATAAAYGGAACACACAGATGGACAGAAAATTTGTGAGTGTCCCACTGAGGGAACASGTCCAAGTGGTTTTTTGTGACCCACCTAGCACAGTGAATTTCATGGTGTGTTCATTTCAGGGCTGCAGTGAAAGATGAGCGATTTCACTGCACATTTTGACAAAAAAAAACCCCATCCCAATGTTTGACATCATCTCAGCTGCTAAAACAAACTTGACTGTGACCTTCAAGCCATCCCAGTACCTGAGCTGAGACAATGAAATATAAAGAAATGTATCTGTTTCAACAAACTTCCTTTGGGACAGGCCTAATAATAAATGGGTGACAACTGTAAAAAAAAAAAGGTAAAAGCCAGCAGGAACTTTCTGCATCGGGCTTTGTCCATCCATGAAAAGGAAAACCCAAACTCCAAACCCCCTGAGGTGCATTTTATTCAYACCATAAACCAGTCAGGATCAATGAGACACATAAGTGGGGAAAATGGCACTGAGCAGAAATAAAAACAAGAAATTATTAAATGCAAAGCAAAGGACCAAAATGGAGCCTGCAAGGAGAAACGAGGTGGAGAGTCAAGTGTCTCATGACAGGATAAAAATCTTTTTGGCAAGTGTGGATCTGAAGGCATGATTTGCAAATAAATATTTACAACTCGAATAAAATTTCAACACTTGACTGAGAAAACACGGGGCTGGTCATGGCAGGGAAGGAATGCAGACGAGAGAAATAACTATCTGTGCTTATGGAGGGGCTTCATCTGACTGCAGAAAAAAAAAACTGGGGGAAAAAAGGTCATTTATTCCTTGGACAAAAGGATTTGCAACCAGAAAATAAAAAAAAAAAAAATTAAAAAAAAATAAAGGGAAACTTGCTTGCTCCCAAGTTTTAAAACCATCTCAAATTATAAATTTCAAAAGATACCCTAAGCATTACTGCTCTTTATTAAAAGGTAGAAGCATTTCTACATCCAAAATACCCAGTTGGAGGCTAAATGGTACAAAACCACATTTCTGGGAGTTGAGAGTTGAACCGAGCACAGCAAGAGCAGCCCCACGATGGTGCAGCCAGCTGCAAGTATGAAATGCAGCCACTGAAACATGATGTAATTAATTCTCAGGCTTGAGGAAATGTGCAGAGAGCCCCTGGAACCTGCCCTCACACGACTGCACAGAGACAGGTGTCTCATTTCACCTCCAGCAACAAAATCATCCACCCTGCACCCACAAAGAAATGGAAAGGTGACAGAACTCATTCAGTGTGGATGGGGAAATTGCATTCATTGTGGACAGCATTTAAAATTGGACATTTTCTATACTTGCAGCAATTAATTCATGCTTTTTGAAATTAATTCATGCTACTTGAATTAATACTATGCTATTTGAAATATTTCCTATCTGCTTGTTGGGGATACCACAATAATGCTCTCTGGGTATCCAACACAATGCAACAAACCCCCAATTTTTAATGGCTCCAGCTGTAAAAAAACATGAGAAGAGAGAGAAGAAGAGAAAACATGTCCATTTAATGAGAAGGTCTCATGGATCACAGAAACTGAGCCTGCAAGGTAAGGCACAGCAGTCACTGCTCCAGAGAATATGTAAATTAATTTGGAAAGCACTTAGCACTGTGTTAGAATCAAACAGGAGTACAACCAGAATGTTTAAGTTGTATKTATGACCAAAGCTAGCATTAAAAACAGAGTATTTTCCTCTTGGGACTTTAAATCCTTTTAGCAAAATCCTGTCTGTGCATCAAATATTCATYTTCTGAAGTGTGCTATCAGATGGTAATGGACACACCACCAAACATGACAGCTCACAGGGCTGGCTGATTTTTGGGTACCTCTAGTTCCATCAGCACCAGCRCTGAAATCACCTCCAGGCTGCAAATCCTGTGAACCTGTCCCTTCAATTCCTCACCACAAGGTCACAGGCAGCTGCAGAAAGCTCTGCTTAAAAAGTTCTGCTTAAAAAGCCAAGGAATATGTGCCTTGTCCTGACATTTATTTCTCTCCCCACATTCCTTCTCTTYTGAATTTTGGATTTTTCACCAGTTATCCCAGACATCCCTCCACTGCATCCATGAAGGACATGGGGTAAGTAAGTTGGGTGTGCCTCTTGCATTTCTTTAGAATTTCTGCTACTCCATTTCTCCTACTCCCACTCTGCCTGCCTGCACTGGGAACCTCTCAAAAATACCCACAYGAGAGAGGACAAAACACTCCTCATAATTATTCCTCTATTAGGTCTTGGAGCCACCAGGATGGGTATTTTGGGATCCATTTCCAGCAGATGTTCTCTCCCAGATGTTGGTGTGATGTTTGTTCCATGAACCCAGCCCATGGAATGGAGAGTGGACACCAGCAATGCTCACACAGGACAAACAGAGATCACTTTTACACTCTGCTGCTCAAGAATTAATCATTTCAGTGTAAAATCTACCCAGTTCCTTTGCTAGTTTTTCTGTTTTCTCTGACACCCACTGGAAATAYAGATGATCTCAAAATTGTGAGTCTGAGACCACAGTAAAATTTCCTTCAGATCAGAATCCAACAATGCTGCTTTTAGGGACAAGTCCTGTTGAGAAATCAGCTTTACATAGGGAAAAGTCTGTTAATTATCAAAAAGAAAGGAATATTTTATGGAGGAGGAAGACGTGAACACGGACATCGGAAACAAACTCATAAAAAAGTTAYGACTTTGCTGCAGTTAATTATCTGTCAAAGTTTCCATTATAAGCTCACCACTGGAGCACCAAGAGCAAATCCATGAGTTAGAACACGCCCCAGGTGCCCAAAGATCTGCAGGGCTCTGCTGAAGGATAAGGGAGCTCAAAATGAGCAGAGAAATAAATCATTAGCAGCCACAACCCCACSATTTSTGTGCCTGGCTGACACACACACRGAGGGCACAGTCCAAACAAGATTTGTTATTATTTTAGATTTGGAGCTGGATTTAATTTCTGCCACCTGCCCCGAGGAATGCAGCAGAGGATCAGACAAATGCTGCACAGGCAAGGGGTGCTGCTGAGAGGCATTTCCAGGCTCACATAAGCCTGGAAAAAAAAWGATTTGCATAGCTCTGGTGGGTAACAGAGGCCTCCTGAGGTTTYCATTCACAGAGCAGTTCTGCATAATGTTTCTCAATCACATTTCTGACTCAGCTCCTCGCTGCTCAATCCTGGCCCCTTTTTCTCTCAGCTCACTTCATTCAGGCACTCGGGGATTTTTCCACATGTGTGGAAACACCAGAGCACTCCGAACTGCAAAATAAAATTAAAAAACCAACTCCACGATCATCCTCCCCACAAACTCACCATCAGGATGCGCCTGTAGCTGTCTCTGTCGATTCCCCAGAGTTTCAGGTCTGTTTTGGCTTTGACAGTGGCAGCCCGGGGGGTTCCGTAGATCAGCGCCAGCTCCCCAAAACTGCCGCCCTCTCCAATGCTGGTCACCCACTCCCCGTTGACATAAACCTTTTAAAATGAAAAAAAAAACAGTTTGGAAACTTTGCTTGAGCTCTCCTGCTGCTGCCAGTTATCTAAAAGGGTGTAATTAATTTCCTTCTTAATTGTTGATGTTGG